>NC_073306.1:77761495-77829963 GCF_027595985.1 Sorex araneus
GTGTAGATGTACCAAAGTTTCTTTAACCAGTCATCTGTTCTAGGTCACTCGTGTTGCTTCCATATTTTGGCTATTGTAAACAGTGCTGCAGTGAATATACAGGTACAGATGTCATTTCTACTGTGCTTTTTTGCATCCTCAGGATATATTCCCAAAAGTGGTATTGCGGGGTCATATGGAAGCTCAATTTCTAGTTTTTGAAGGACTGTCCATATTGTTTTCCAGAAAGGCTGGACCAGTCTGCATTCCCACCAACAGTGAAGGAGCATTTCTTTCCCCCCACATCCACACCAGCACTGGTTGCTTTTGTTCCTTTGAATGTGTGCCATTCTCTGTGGTATGAGATGATATCTCATTGCTGTTTTGATTTGCATCTCTTTGATGACTAGGGATATGGAGCATTTTTTCATATGCCTTTTGGTCATTTGTATTTCTTTTTTGAGGAAACATTTTTTCATTTTTTCTCCCCATTTTTGATGGAGTTGGAGGTTTTTTCTTATTAAAAAAGGTTTAATAAAGTTTTATATATAAGATTATATAAAAATATATGCGGTTGTATAAATCCTTTTCATATAAAACCTTATTCTAAATTGTTTTATATAAACCCTTTTGTTTTCTCTCTCCAATTGGGTGTTTGGTTTGCAATACGGGTATTGAGTGGCCATTGTGTTCAGTCTCTAGTCTACTTTCAGCACACATCTCCCTTCCCGCGCGTGGTCTCAAACCACATTTTACTTGGTGTTCTCTTCTCTATCTGAGCTGACTTTTCCCCCAGCATGTGAGGTCAGATTGCAAGCCATGGAGCCAACCCATTGGTACTTAATTCTACTATTCTTGGGTGTTAGTCTCCTACTCTGTTTTTTTTATATTCCACAGATGAGTGCAATCTTTCTATGTCTGTCTCTCTATTTCTGAGTCATTTCACTTAGCATGATACTTTCCATGCTGATCCGCTTATATTCGAAATTCATGACTTCATTTTTTCTAACAGCTGCATAATATTCCATTGTATAGATCTACCAAAATTTCTTTAACTAGTCGTCTGTTCTAGGCCACTTGAGTTTTTTTCCTGATTCTGGCTATTGTTAAAAGTACTGGGATGAACAAATAAGTTCAGATGTCATTTCGACTATACTTTTTTGCTAATTCCCAGAAGTGGTATTGCTGGGTCAAATGGGAGCTCAATTTTTAATTTTTTTAAAAGCGTCCATATTGTTTTCCAAAAGGGCTGAACCAGTTGGCTTTTCCACCAGCAGTGTAGAAAGGTCCCTTTCTCCCAACATCCTCTCCAACAGCGGTTACTTTTGTTCTTTTGGATGTGTGCAGATCAAAACAACCATGAGATAACGCCTCACACCACAGAGACTGGAACACATCCAAAAGAACAAAAGCCACCGCTGTTGGAAACATTAATTTTTTTGTACATTACACTTGTTAGTTGTGAAAAAATAAAAGAAATAATAGTATGTTGAAAAATAAATGGTTACCAATACACAACATGTAGTAATTTTTAGTTAGGAAAAAACTACTTAATAAACGTCAGCTATCATTATCAACATTGCTTCTGGCACCACCATAATAATCATGATTACCATGATAATATTTGATTTAATAGTAAACATTATCCTATTGTACCTATTTAAACACTTTTGGTCCTCTTCAGGTAAAAATCTTAAACTTCAATTTTTAAACAATTTCAAGCACTGTGATTACAAAAAAGTTAATGATAAAATTTCGTAAGTTCTATGTAATGCAACTGGCCAACCAAGTGGAAACAGAGATCAACAAATGGGACTACATTAAACTAAAAAGCTTCTGCAGCGCAAAAGATACAGTGACCAGAATACAAAGACTATCTACAGAATGGGAAAGGATATTTACACAATACCCATCAGATAAGGGGTTAATATCAATGGTATATAAAGCACTGGTTGAACTCTACAAGAAGAAAACATCCAACCCCATCAGAAAATGGGGCGAAGAAATGAACAGAAACTTTCCCAAGGAAGAGATACGAATGGCCAAAAGGCACACAAAAAAGTGCTCTACGTCACTAATCATCAGGGAGATGCAGATCAAAACAACCATGAGATACCACGTCACACCACAGAGACTAGCATGCATCCAAAAGAACAAAAGCAACTGCTGTTGGAGAGGATGTGGGAAGAAAGGGACCCTTCTACACTGCTGGTGGGAATGCCGGCTAGTTCAGCCCTTTTGGAAAACAATATGGACGATCCTCAAAAAACTAAAGGTTGAGCTCCCATTTGACCCAGCAATACCATTGCTGGGAGTATATCCCAGAGAAGCAAAAAAAGTATAGTCGAAATGACATCTGCACTCATATGTTCATCGCAGCGTTATTTACAATAGCCAGAATCTGGAAAAAAACCCGAGTGCCCTAAAACAGATGACTGGTTGAAGAAACTTTGGCACATCTATACAATGGAATACTATGCAGCTGTTAGAAAAAACGAGGTCATGAAGTTTGCATATATAAGTGGATATTGCACTTATAAGTGGATCAGCATGCAAAGTATCATGCTAAGTGAAATGAGTCAGAAAGAGAGGGACAGACATAGTAAGATTGCACTCATCTGTGGAATATAGAATAATAGAGTAGGAGACTAACTCCCAAGAATAGTAGAAATAATTACCAGGAGGTTGAATCCATGGCTTGGAAGCTGGCCTCACATTCTGGGAAAAAGGCAGCTCAGATAGAGAAGGGAACACCAAGCAAAATGTGGTTGGAGGACACGCAGGGGAAGGGTGAAGCGTGCTGAATGTAGACTAGAGACTGAACACAATGGCCACTCAACACCTTTATTGCAAACCACAACACCTAATTAGAGACAGAGAACAAAAGGGAATACCCTGCCGCAGTGGCAGGGGGCGTGGGGGGAGATGGGATTGGGGGGGTGGGAGGGATGCTGGGTTTATTTGTGGTGGAGAATGGGCACTGGTGAAGGGATGGGTTCTTGAACTTTGTATGAGGGAAACATGAGCATGTAAATGTATAAATCTGTAACTGTACCCTCACTGTGACTCACTAATAAATAAATTTAAAAAATTTAAAAAATTCTATGTAAATAACAATCCAGCTTTATTGCTTCATGACTAATCTTGGAAGAGATGCAAGTCAAGCCACTAAAACTCATGGGTACATTAATCTTTGGACAGAAAACTCGGTTTCCCTCAGGAGGGGCCTGGGGTGATTCTCTGCTCTGCATCAGCCCCATAGTTGCATCCACACCCCACAGCTGATGCCATGCAAGCAGCCCTCCTTCAATGCTTCACAACTAATCTCTACAGAGATGCCATTCAATGAAACTCAGGTACACCAGTTTTGGGACTGGAAATATTGGGATTTTCTTGGAATGGGGGTGAACAGCCTCCCCTACCCATTGCTGGAAGCCCTAGCAAGGACCTCCACATCCCACAGTCTCCACCATGTAAACAATGCCCAGCTTCACAGCTTCATTACTAATCTTGGAAGAGGAGCTAATCCAATGTAACTCTAAGGTACCCTGGTCTTCCAGCTTAAAACTATTACCCCACACCCACCCTGAGGGGAGATGCTGAGGATTACCCCAGTCCTATAGATTTTGGAGTTCATGGAGTGCATGACTTTATATTTAGCCTGTAACACCTCCAAATTCCATGATACAGACATCTCAGTAGAACATAGCAAATTAGACTTGAAAGTAACATAGAATTCAGCTAAGTGCAATAAAGAAAATCAGTAATAGAAAGCTGAACTGCAACAAAATCTCTGTAAATCCTCAGACAATGACTTCAATAACTCCACTGTTAAAACAATTTTCACAAATTTTCTTTTGCTGAAGCATTTTTTAAAAATTCCATATGCCATTTTGTTGCAACAAGCAATATAAAATAATTTGCTTTGTGCTTGTTAAAGAGGAAAGCTTTGGGATTGAGTGGGAAACTGGGGACAATGGTGGAGAGAAGGTCATACTGGTGGTGGGATTGGTGTTGGAACATTAAATGCCCAAAACAACTATATCATAAACAACTTTGCAAACCACAGTGTTTAAATAATGTTTAAATAACATTTTAATAAAAACACTTTTTATAATAGTGTTTAAATGATATTTTCACCATTTATACAATGTTTAAAAATAAATAAAATAATAAAAAATACAATGTTCTGACATCACACTCTGCACCAGAATGTTCCTCTGTCAACCAAATGCCCTCTATCCTTTTCCATGGTAAGTTCATGTTCGTAGTCCATTTCTAAGGCTCTGTTATCTTTGAATAACCATCTGTTAATTGCCTCCCTATTTTTTCTTTTTACCATACATGCTCTTTTAACATCGACACATCATTTCATCAGTAAAGAAGCGTACAGCACCCAGTCCAGACAAGGTCAGACCCAAGCAACTGAAGAATCTGCCACCAGTACTCGTCAATACACTGGCTCTTCTCTTCACACGCTACCTGTCTGAATGCAAGGTTCCATCCCAATGGAAAACCTGCAGGACCATTCTGTTGTACGAGAAGGGAGACATCCACAACATTGGCAACTATTGCCTGATCTGCCTATTTCCTGTAGTCTACAAGTTATTCACTTGAGTGATCTTGAATAGGATTGGCAAAACTAGGTGAAGGACAACCATGAGAACAAGCTGGGTTCTGTAAAGAATTCAGCATAATTAACTATATCCACATGGTGACCATGCTTATTGAGGTTCATGACAATTCAAGATGCTGCTCTGTCTAACATTCATTGATTTAAAGAAGGCCTTTGATTCTGTTGAGACTGAAGTGATCATTGAAGCCCTACTGGACAAGGCATTCAAACAGTACATCAGGATCCTCTGCAAGCTGTATTATGGATTCACCACAAGGATCTCACATTCTACAAGGAAATGATCATTGGCATAAAGAGAAGGGTTCAGCAGGGCGATAGCATTTCACCGAAACTCTTCAGTGCCACCCTCAAGAACATCATGAGATAACAGGAATGGGAAGGAATGGTGAAGTGAAGATAGGTGGTCGGCAACTATACCACCTCCAGTTCGCTTGTGACATTGTTCTAATAACACCAAACATTAGCCAAGTGGTATGAATGCTGGCCGAGTTCAACCTTGAGTGTGGAAAGGTCAGACTGCAGCCGAATCTCACAAAGACAAAGAATATGAGAAACGGACTAGTTCCTGACGTTCCATTTGCTCTCAATGGAACAAATATCTCCGAATGCAGCAGCTATGTGTACCTGGGTCAAGAACTCAACATGACGAATGATGTGGCACCTGTGCTGCTCAGGAGGAAGAGAGTGGAATGGATATCTTCAAGAGCATTGAAGAAGTGGGACTTCACAGTTTTTCTTGCACTAACATACACCTCAGAGACCTGGGCCATATGCAAACAGGATAAAAACACTATTTGGTTTTCCCAAAGAGGAATCGAAAGAGCTCTGCTTGGAATATCACGTTTCACTCAAGTGAGAGAAGGAATCTAGTTCTGACCTCCATTGACGATCAAGAATCAGGGACACTGTCTCATTTGCCAAGGTGTCAAAAATCAGGTGGGCTGGACAAGTAATGTGATTCAGAAATGACCGCTGGATTAGAGCTGTTACCGACTGGATTCCACGGGACGTCAAAAGTCCACGTGGCTGCCCACCTACAGATAGACTTCTTTGTCAAGGCCCTGACAACAGTTTGAGGGTCTTCGTGTTCCTGGAGTGAGCAGACGCCCTTGGGCTACAATAGCATGCTACAGGGATGAATGGAGACGTTACTGGCCCACTTGAGCAAATCGATGAGCAATGGGATGACAAATGATACAAGTGATACTCTACATGTTATGGGGTTATTCTGTAAGATTATAACTTCTTAATTATTATTTTGTTTCTTCAATTACATATCTTCAAACAAAATACTATTGAATTATTTTCTTATTCAAAGTACTACTCTCATCTAGAGTTCTTATAATAACTCTTAAACTTAGAATAAAATTTCCAGTGTATTCAAGAGTAACTGACTACATTTTAAAAATGTAAAACAGTATAGATAAATTATTATGTTATTCTTTCTCTGTTATGATCTTATGTTTTAATTGTCAAAAGAAATGACAATGACCTGCTGACTCCTATCTACTCTTTTTCCCACTTTCATTTTTTACATACCTTAACTCCTTTCTTGGGTACCAATGCATAGTCCTGTTCAACTTTGTTCTTCACTGCTATGTAGAGGTTGTGTCCTCCAGGTACAAAGAAATTTTTTTTGAAACACTTTCCACCAGAGTTCTTGAAATCTTTCTAAGTTCATCCTGGCAGTATTTGAGAGATGCCTCCTCATTTTTCAGCAAGCAGGCCTCTTTTTTTTTCCCTCTATAATAGTCTTCCAGGAAGATGTGGAAAAATAGAATGGAAATAATCTATTAGTAGGGAAAGTCCAATTCTAATTTTCTTGGAAAAATCAAACTGATTACCTAACAGAGAACTGTAATGGTCTGTTAATTGAATTCTTGCTTTAGTCTCAGTTATGACAAAAATTTGTCTGTTTCCAAACTGAAAAACAAATTAAACTGTGACTATGTGCAGATGCCAGGAAAATATACACATGAGACCCTATAGACACTATTAGAAAATTCTTGGAAACAATACGTGAATGCAGCAAGTTAGTAGTTTTCAAAATCAAGCTACAAAAAAAAAACAGGTTGCATTTTGTTTGCTAATAATGAAATAGACGAGAAGTAAATTTTACAAATACAATTTAATTTCAAGAAATTTAAATAATGCCATTTTGTTTCCTAAACAGCAAATACCTAGGAATCAACTTAATAAAGGATATTAAAGACTTTTACATTTAAAATTCTAAGTCACTATTAAAAGAAATCAAAACAACATGACACTGTAATCATGAGAAAATGAAAAACCAATAGATTTTCATTAAATTTAATTTAGTTTTTCATTAAATTAAATGCCCAGTATAAGGCCTCAGATTTATGGACCGCTAATCAGTGACAATGAAGAAACTGACATGAAGTGGAATAAGAAAAGTGTCTTCAAAAAATGGGATAGGGAAACTGAAGTCAGATGCAAAATAATAAAGCTATATCCATATGTCACACCATACACAGTTAATTCAAAGTTCATAGAAGATCTCCAGATTATATAAGAATTCATAAACTTCATTGAGGAAGACAGGCAGAACTCTATAGGATATGAACCTCAGGTATTTTTCATCCTCCTAATAATATGATTCCATTGGCAAAGACAGCAACAACAACAACAACAACAACAACAAAGGTACCATATTAAATTTAAAAGCTTTTATGTGATAAAAGAAGTTTTGTCCTTTTGATAGGAATCTTTAAAATCTACTATATCAGAAACTTTAAATTTGAAATATACCTAATAACATATTTGTATTATGACAAAATAGTATATTTATTCATAATAGTACAGCTATTTTAGGATGAATGTAGGATAGTAGTAATTAATCCATGAACAATTATAAATGCAAAGTTAAATGTAGCTGTTATTAGACTTCCCTTTGCAAATTTGGGTTTCTATTATAAAAATACATACATAGCAAACCAACTTCTCAATGTTCAGTGGTCTCTGAAAAGAACTGCACCCTTCATGAATTCTTTGTTGAAAGTTTGATTGTGAAAATAATTAGGAACTAATATTTTTAGAAGTTTATAAGCTATATAGGTTAGTACCTATATATTGTACTTTTATATTACAGCCTTTATTGGGCTTTCTTTTGTATTAACAGATAGGTTTATGTAATATGATGAATGTTCAGCGGGAGACTTAAAGTTAAATATTCAGTGAAGGTTGTTATGGTATATAGATTATAATATACTGCAAAAGTTCTTTCCCCAGGTATGCACAATCGGTATAGTCACTGGTTTATGGATACTGTGAATGTTAATTTTGTTTTTAGGTCTATCATATGAGAGATATGGATTTTAGAAAATGAAAGATATCCAGTTACACTAGTTAACAATATGAGCCTTTTAAATAAATGCAATTTTTTCAAGATGATTCACAGAAAATGTGTAAAGAAAGATTACAAAAAAAAGGATTTAGTGCACTATTTTTGGCATGAGGATAGAACCTGCATATGTATAATAGTTTTGTTGTTTTCAGCTCATGTAACACTATACCTATACATATGGTACCTAATCTCACCAGAAGAACTGTGAGGTAACAAATTTGTGTTGTTTTAAATTGCCACACACATGATAGTTTGTTTTTATACAATAGAGTTCAGTGACCCCACTCTTCAAAATAAGAAATGATTGTTGCTTATGGAGTCCTATCAAAAGAATTAAAACTCTTTCTACAATTGGAAAAACAGTAACTATAGAGCCATTATGGGGAAATTTAGGCATCATTCTAGAGAGCTAGAAGTCAGGAAGGTTAAAGGTTGGTATATATTACCGAAAGCTTTCTGGAACTTCCTATCGTCATCCTTGAAGGAGCGCTCCATAAAGATTGCAATGGCCTCCCTCTTACAGGCTGCATGCACTTCTAACAGGTCCTGAAGTGATTCTGTGGGAAACTGCACTTGCTGGACCATTTGCTCACTGTAGTGGTCAACGGCCTTCTGCACAGCCATTGGATTCTTCTGCTGGGCTAGGATTGCCACTGCATTTTCCAAACAATGAACATTCCCACTGTTGATAGCATTCACATAGGATTCAACCAGAACAGCCAGTCCTGAATGACATGAGAGCTCTGTTATTGGTTTAAAATCATTATATATCAGCTTTTGTAAAAGCACAAAATATTTATTGAAAATATTTATTTTCTCCTCTTTCTTCTCATCAACTATTTATATCCTGGTTTTCATCCTTTCTCCTCCTCCTTATTCTTCTCTGAATCACTTTTCTTTCTTTTTTTTCTTCAGAGACAATTTTATTATTATTATATTTTATTTAAATTTTTTTTTAATTAATGAATTACCGTGAGTGTACAGATACAGATTTACATATTCTCGTGCTTGTGTTTCAGTCATACACAGCTTGAGTACCCATCCCTCCACCAGTGCCCGTTCTCCACTGATGACCCCATCATCCCTCCTCCCCCACCCCATCCCCCCCACCCGGCCTCTGTGGCAGGGCATTCCCCCTGTTCTCTCTCTCCTTTTGGGTGTTGTGGTGAGCAATGGAGTTATTGGGTGGTCATCATGTTCGGTCTATGCTTTGAGCACACCTCTCCCATCCCAGCAGGTCTTCCCACCACATTTTACTTGGTGTTCCCTTCTCTATCTGAACGGCCTTTTCCCCCAGCATGGGAGGACAGCTTCCAAGCCATGGAGCAAATCTGGTAGTTATTTCTGCTATTCTTGGGTATTAGTCTCCCATTTTGTTGTGAAACACTTTTCTTATAATAACACTATATGGTCCACTTACACTCTTACACTCTCTTTTCTCAAATTTATCACCAACATTTCCAAAGAATTACTATAACACTTTTACTATTGAAATGAATAAAATGAATTTTTCTATATTTAAGCAAATTATAATATTTGTTGATGCACACTCAATAGAAAAGATGAAGTCTCTTATAGCAAAATCACCCAAATCTCATGAAAGTGATACAAACATACAAAGTCAAAGATAAACCCACCTCAACATGGAATATTATTTCTGCTAAGGTTGTCTAGCCATGTAACAAACCTGTGTATAAGATTTTATACCATAATTTTTCTCCCAAATTTTATGAAGTTTCAGATATTCAATGTCACTATGATTATTTTCTTGCTGTAAAATTCATAAAATATCATATGTATTCTCACTGGGAGAACTTATCTCATATGACACTTCATCACAAAGATTTTTATCTTTACTGCAGTTTATGCTTGGGTCATTGGTGTGTTAGTTTAGGAGGTATAAACCAGTCAGTAGAGAACTGAAGAAGTAGATATCATTCTTGAAGAGACTTCAAGACAGTGAGTCATCCCAGGTAGACTGGTCTCTGAATTGAGGACTCTGGGGCCTTCTTGGAATGAGGGCAGGCTGACTGCCTACTCTGCCAAAAGTCCCAGCAGCACATACCCAAACATCGATATATGTGACTGTGTGACACTTCCAAATTTCACAATTGGGACAGCTAGTAGAAGCACAGAAAATTTGATGGGAAAGTTGCATAGAAGCCCACTAAGCTCAATGAGCAAAAAGAATAACACAGAAGGTTCAACTTGTTAAGTAAATCCTCAGACAATAATTTTAATAACACCTACTCTGAGATATAACAATTTTCACAAATTTTCTTTATGGATCTATTTTTTGATAATTTCATTTGCCATTTTGTTGCAATAAACAATATAAAATAAATTATCTTGTGTCTGCTAAGGGGCCATGATTGGGTGGCGGGTGGGTAACTGAGAACACTGGTGGAGGGATCGTTGTTGGAACATCGAATGCCTGAAACTACGGTATTATGAACACTATAAATCCAGTGTTCAAAGTTTCAAACATTTTAGAAAAAGAGAAGTACATGTTTATGTGTATGTTATTAACCTCTGTCTTTGCATAACAGAAAGGGAAGTAAACAAAATTCAGGGAGCAATAATAGCTTTTCGGTACACAGTAAATCACAAAGAGATTGTAGTAATGAAAGAGACTCACCATTCCCTTTGACAATGATTCCCCCCTTTAGGGTCTTGGGTTTTGCATTTGTGAAGATATAAGAACAGAAATTTTGAGATTGCTCCCGGAAATCCAATTCCAGTTGGCTTTCTGATGCTTTCTCAAGATTGATCAATAGATCATCATCTTTTGTGGGTTGTATAAAAACAAAGCATTTTCGTTTGGTGAAGAACTTCCTAATACACTCTTTAGAATCATTCAAGTTTTGAGTTTTTGAATCCTCACCTGTAGAAATGGAAAACAAAAAAGTAATCACTGGAAGAAAATCCTTCTATCAGGGGAATAAAGATTTCACTTATAAGGAATCTTTATGTCACTGTGGTTTTGCTACTTGTAAATATATACCTATTTAATCATATAATACAACTTTATGCTAACCTACTCAAGATACTGGAACGTCATTGAACTTTTGTGCAGAACTAGAAGTGAAGGAAATAGTATTTGGGGTATGAAGCAGAAATATGTATCAAAAGTATAGATACTTTAGATTACTTTGTTAACCCTAGTATCATGTGTACCATACTAGATGCTTGTTGAATGATTGGTTCAAAATTATGTTGGTTCAAAATTTTAAAAAATATTCTTCTCTGGGGAGTGGAGTGATAGTGTAGTGAGCAGTGCTTGTCTTATATTTTCTTTAGATCTTTCTTCTATCTCTCTACAAAGAATCTCACATTCTTGGAATCATTATTCTCCTTTGGAGCAGGACCAGTAGTACAGTGGGTACATTGCATGCAACTGACCTGGGTTTGATCCCCAGTACCACATATGTCCCTCAGAGTCTTGCCAGGAGTGATCCCTGAGCACAGCATCAGGAGTATGCCCTGAACACTACTAGCAGGGCCCCCACTCCAAGCCATCAAAACACAAAATATTCATGACCATTTGCTGATATATGTATCTTTATATGAAGGATGTAATTAATCAAGCTAGTAAATTGCATAAAATATATTTAAACATTTAGGGTATTTGGAAACATTTTGATTCTGTATTTAATTTATCCAAGTTGATGAACATTTTTCTCTCAAGTGAAGAACATTTCAATTTAATTAGTAACACAAACATTTAAGTGTCAGGAATTTTTAGCTTTGGTTTTATTCCTCATTTTTATTGCCATGACTTTCATTATTTATTTATTTATTTATTTTTGGGTCACACCTGGCGATGCACAGGGGTTACTCCTGGCTTTGCACTCAGGAATTACTCCTGGCGGCGCTCAGGGATGCGGGTTGGCCACATGCAAGGCAAATGCCCTACCCGCTGTGCTATTGCTCCAGCCCCATTGCCATGATTTTTAAAACAGATACTTGTCCACTAATAGATTCTAAATTTATTCAGTGTACTTAAGCTCTGGCTTAATAATGATACCTGAGAGAGTACCCACTTGTCATGCAATAATCACCATTACATCAACTTCACTCCAATCTCAAATAAAGTATGTGTCAATTGCTGAATGACAGGCTTAGTTGATGCCACTTTCTACTGAAATTTATATCACCGAGAACATGCACTTATACCTTGAACCAATTTCAAAGCATTCTCCAGGTACTCATCTTCAGTGATACTCCATCCATCTAATTCCAACTTCAACTTGAAATCCTGTAAAGCCCAAATAAAGTCTGGAAAGAAAGTTACAAACTCTGCTGAATCCGTCTATTCTTCAGTACTTGGACAAGAGTTTGTTCTGATTTGGTTTGCTAATTCAACTATGTAGCTGAATTGTTAGTTAAGGAATGAGAAATGCCCTACAACGGTTTCCAGATCCTACCCCAAAATCAGACTTAAAAATACCCCATTGCTCTGCTTTTCTTTCTCCTTAAAAATGTCGGGCTACTTTCGGAAAACAATATGAACGCTTTTCAAAAAATTAGAAATTGAGCTCCCATTTGACCCAGCAATACCACTTCTGGGAATATATCTTGGAGAGACAAAAAAGTATAGTCGGAATGACATCTGCACTTGTATGTTCATCACAGCACTGTTTACAATAGCCAGAATCTGGAAAAAAAAACCCAAGTGCCCGAGAACAGATGACTGGTTAAAGAAACTTTAGTACATCTACACAATGGAATAGTATGCTGTTGTTAGAAAAGATGAAGTCATGAACTTTGCATATAAGTGTATCAGCGTGGACAGTATCATGATAAGTGAAATGAGTCAGGAAGAGAGAGACAGACATAAAAAGATTGCACTCATCTGTGGAATATAAAATAACAGAGTAGGAGACTAACACCCAAAAATAGTAGAAATAAGGACCAGGAGGTTTGCTCCACGGCTTGGAAGCTGGTCTCACATGATCTGGGAAAAGGCAGCTCAGAGAGAGAAGAGAACACCAAGTAAAATGTTGTTGGAAGACCCGCTTGGGATAGGACAGGCGATATAGTCTACTTGGGAAAGTAGACTATAGATTGAACATGATGGCCACTCAATACCTCTATTGCAAACCACAACACCCAAAAGGAGAGAGCGAACAAAAGGCAATGCCCTGTCACAGAGGTGGGGTGGGGTGTGGGGGCATGGATGGGGGTGTGGGAGAGTTACTGGGATCATTGGTGGTGGAGAATGGGCACTGGTGGAGGGATGGGTGTTCAAGCATTGTATGACTGAAACACAAGCACGAAAATATGTAAATCTGTAACTGTACCCTCTCGGTGATTCACTAATAGAAAATAAATAAATAATTAAAAAAGTAATGTCAGGCTATGGAAAAGAAGAAATGGGGTAAGTTGCCATTTCCATAGATTCAGTTAAATATGGTGGTTTTATTTTTGAAAGGATACTGTAGCTGTTCCATGACTTGGGAGTTGATGGTCCCTATGCTGTTGTAGACTAATACACTGCTTAGTGTTCGTTGCCCGCGTCGCGATTTCCCTTCGCCAGCAAAGAGTGAGACGACACGGGTTGAGGATCCTTCTGCAACCGTTTATTTAGTTAACTCACGAAGAGAAAGAACCACAACCCGGGTAACGGCAGTCCTTATATAGCCTGGTTGCCCCGCCTCTGACGTGGTGCTCATCTATTGGCTCTCGCCAATCACCCCATATGAGGTCATTCTGTCATGGCCGCCACGCATGCGCAATGTGCTCTGGCTCCCTACATCTCCCCCTTATGTCTTTATTTATGGAGCCATCCTGTTGGTAGAAGGGGGTGGCAGTCACCACTGCCTGTATTACAAGGGACTGAGGAGGCCTCCGCACGTCCCCATCAGGTCGCGCCAAGGCTCCACCTGTCCCACCGTCCTCACTTCCAGGCAGGGCAAAATCCGACGGCGGCCCTATGCAAGTGGCTCACCACCCTGAGTCGGGGGCCAACTCAGTGCAGTGCTCTCCGGCCTGACACCCTTCTCAGGGAGAATACTCGGGAGCACCCGTACTCGTGCAATGAGCCCTTGTGGCTCCGAGCGTGCAAGGGCTGCTCCCAGAGCAGGAGCCATGAGCGCAAGATAGAGGGGGATAGCGGGAGCCCAACGAGTCCGAGCCCCCGTCAGAGGATTGGGGCACCAGGCAGCAGTCAGCTATAACACAGGTAAAAGCAAATAATCAAAACAACAATCAAAAATACAACCATCAAAACAAAATCAGAAATGCAATCAACCAACATAGCATCAAGCGGTTTCCACGTCATGGTACACTCTCCGCATTGCGTATTAAATTTGGGGATAGAGAGCCAAAATCAGTTGCTGAATCTGCTGTCCCACCTCCCTTTCCCGAGCCACATCGGAGGGACCCCCGTCAGTGACATGCAAGGGGGCACGCGTGGGCCAGCAGGCATCTTTGCCCACTGGGGCCGTGCATGAGGCAGCAGCATACTTAGGGTTCCCTCTGCTGGAGGGGACGACTGACCAGTCACCCCCGAGCGTTCCCTCGTAGGACATATGGGGCTTTGCAGTAAAATACCTCTTTCCTCCTAGGGTACATTCAGAATAGCTGGTATAACACATGGCATTCATCTGGTCTACCACTTGACAGTTTTGAGGACAGGGATCCCCCTTATTTATAAAAGTAGGCTTGGGCACGCACTGCCAAAACTGGGTTAGCCCGCACCGAGCACTGGGCCGCGTGGCGAGATATATAGTCAGAGTCCCACAGTCCACGGTTTGCGTGTAGCTCGTTGGGGTCACCGAAGATTGTCCTCCCTGACAGTTGCACGGGGTCCCATACAGCTGTTGTAGGAGGCGTGTAGGGTCAGCCGGCCGGCCCAATCCGGCCTCCATCGGTTGCACAGTCAGCAGCAGGATCATCATTGCAAACCCGCAGGGTCGGCACCGGACGACGAGCCGCATGTTCTCTGTAAGAAGAAAAGAGAGAATCCCTCTCAGGGGTTCACCCTGGAGCATTCTGCGGACTCGGTGTCAACCGCCTCCTCAGTCGGGGTAGCCTGTTTCAGGGCCCGTGTCAATCTTTCAGGGACCCAGAAAGGCTGCGCGGCTTCTTGTGGAAAGACGCACACCGCGCCTCTCGATTTGATCAGGGCAGGGTCAGGACCCTTCCAGGTATTATCAATAGTGTCCTTCCACTTAACCAGCAGAGGTGGAGTGCGGGGAGGGGCCACATGGCGGTCTGCAGCCGAATTCCCTGAGTCATCCAAAATCAGATAATTGAGCACAAAAAGAGTAAGTGCGAGAGCACTTCTGGGGGACCCTACGTCCTCCCATCCCCCTCTCAGTTTTTGTAAGTAAGACTTCAGGGTCCTATGTGCTCGTTCAACCATGGCTTGGCCCTGTGGGTTATAAGGAATGCCCGTAACGTGGGTTAACTGCATCTGAGCACAGAATAGCAGGAATTTTTGAGAGGAATAGGCCGGTCCATTATCAGTCTTCAAGACCTGAGGCTTGCCCCAGGCGCTCCAGGCCTCCAGGCAGTGCTGGATAACATGAGTGGCCTTCTCCCCACCCAGGGGCGTGGCCATAAGAACACCTGAGCAGGTGTCAATAGAAACATGCACAAACTGAGCCTTACCCAAGCTGGGGACGTGGGTGACATCCATCTGCCAGAGGTGGAGGGGTCGCAGGCCTCGAGGGTTAACCCCAACAGCCCGTGCAGGGAGATACTGGACACAGTCTTTACACCCAGTCACGACGTCCCGAGCCTGTTGGCGAGTAATCTGGAACCTGTGCTTCAGAGTTCCAGCTGTAACATGAAACTTCTCGTGGAAGTCTTTCGCCTGTTGGATCGGCTCAGCTAGTAAGGCCAGTGGGCGCGTAGCCTCGTCTACAAGAGCGTTGCCCAACGCCATAGGGCCGGGGAGGTGACTGTGAGCGCGAATGTGCGTCACAAAAATTGGGTTGCAGCGCTGCAAAAGGCTGCGCTGAATTTCCTGAAAAATCTGGGACACGGGGCCTCTGCCCCTTATAACGCCAGCAGTCTCAAGGACTTCAAGGGCATTTACCACATAAATGGAGTCAGACACCAGATTCAAAGGCTCCGGGAAGCGTTTAAGGACTTCTGCTACAATCTTGCACTCGACCACCTGTGGTGAGCGCGGGCCGTAGTTCCTACGAACCACCTGTCCTTTGGCCAAGTACGCCCCAATGCCTGTTTTAGAGCCATCAGTATAGACAGTGGTGGCCCCAGGGACAGGGCGCTTTACTGTAACTTTGGGGAAAATCAAAGGATGTAAGGTGGCAAAGCGGGCCAGGGGATGTTGGGGGAAATGATTATCAATGTCCCCATTGAAGACCACGGACAATATGGCCCAAGAGTCATGTTCGGCCGCCAGAACCTGACGCTGTTGCAGAGTATAGGGAATAATTAACTTGGCCGGGTGGAGCCCAAAATGTTCCAAAGAGCGCTGAAGTCCCTTTAGAGCCAAATCAGCCACAGCAGCAGGGTAGGAAACAATACTTTTTGCAGGGGATGCATGTGGATGGATCCAAAGAAGGGGGCCATCCTGCCACAGAGCAGCTGTGGGAGTGCCTCGAGTAGGAAAAGTACATAATTGCCAGGGATGATGATAGTCTATCCTGGACAGCTGGGCTTTACTAATCGCTTGCTCAATTTTCTGTAGTGCCACCCGCCCCTCGGGCGTTAGTTCCCTGGGGGAGTCCAGGGCGGGGTCCCCCTCCAATATTTTAAATAGAGGGGCCATATCCCCAGAAGGGACCCCCAAGGAGGGGCGCAGCCAGTTAATGTTCCCTAATAGCTTCTGAAAATCATTGAGTGTGCGCAGATCTCGCGCCTGTAACTGAATCCTTTGAGGCATGATGTACTTTGGGTAGATAGTGGTTCCCAGAAAGGAGCCAGTATCAGAAAATTGCACCTTCTCCGGGGCCAATTGTAAGTTCCATTCGTCAAAGGCATCTCTGAGGACCTTGAAGGCCTCCTGCAGGGTATCCTTATTATGAAATGCTAACAAAATATCATCCATATAATGTATAACATAAAGTTGAGGGAACTGCTTTCTAAGTGGTCGCAGGGCTCGCTGGACATATAGCTGGCATATAGTGGGGCTATTAGCCATGCCCTGGGGTAAAACTCTCCATTGATATCGAGAGTCGGGACCCTTATGATTAAGTTCAGGAACAGTAAATGAAAAGCGGGGGCGATCTGCAGGGTGCAAAGGAATGGAGAAAAAGCAATCCTTAATATCAATAATATAGAGATACCAATTAGCGGGCAAGGCGGAAAGCAAGGGGAGGCCCTGCTGTACAGGGCCTAAGAGTTCCATTTGGGCATTAATTGCGCGAAGATCGTGCAAAAGTCTCCAGGTGCCTGATCGTTTTTTAATGACAAAAACTGGGGTATTCCACGGGGAAGTGGAGGGCTCAACGCATCCTTTTTTCACTTGTTCTGCCACAATAGTTGTTAATGCTTGGAGCTTATCTAGGGGCAGGGGCCACTGAGGCACCCAGACCGGGGATCTCGTGGTCCAGGGAATGGGTAGCTCCGCCCCAGTGGCCCTGATCAAAAACCCAGCCCCGTTTTGCCTTGATTTCCCTCCGCAGTGATAGGCTCTGTGATGTCACTGGAACTCTTTCCTAGTCCTTCTCCTGGTATGTACCCCATGCCCTGCATCATTTTACGTGCCTGAGGGGAGTACTGATTGGTTAAGACTATGCCTAAGGCTGTTAAGACATCCCTGCCCCAAAGGTTAACTGGGAGAGGCAGGACATATGGGGTGAAGGAACCCTTGCTCCCTTCATCAGTACGCCAGGTGAGGACCTGGGTGCTCATGGAAGGGCATTGGGTATAACCTAGACCCTGAAGCTCATGCTCAGACTCAGCCACCGGCCAGCCCTTAGGCCACCAGTGCGAGGAGATGATACTCCGGTCAGCGCCGGTGTCCATAATGCCCTCAAAACGCTTACCCTGAATGGAAAGGGTCAGTTTAGGTCTCTTGGCCAGGTCCATGACTAGGTAAGCTTGCACAGGATTCGTGGCGGGGATTTCCAAGGGGCCTCTCCATTTAGGGTCCTCAAAACCAGCCGGGAAGAGGAGCACCTGCGTGACACGGTCCCCTTCCTTAATTACAAAGGTGCCTGTCGGGCAGGAGCATAAAACCTGAATGCTCGGTTTTCTGACATCTAGTGTACCTGGGTAAACTATAAGACCCAGCTTTGCGAGGGTTGTCCTTCCCACTAAAAGGCCAATGCATCCAGGAGGGGCTTCTTGCACGGGTGCTACCGGAACAGGCTAGACTCCTGAATCAGGGGTTATGGTGAGGGAGGAGGTGGCACGGAGGTCCAGTTGGGTGACTCTGCATTGGGTTGCTGTTCCTGAGCCTCCCGAACGAACCTGGTCCCATACTTGTTCAGGCCCTGAGACCATGGGCCTCGCCTCCTGTTTTTTGGCTCCTGCGAGATTAGAGGTGGGAGGAGCCGCCCCGTATTGTCACAGACGGACCGACAACGGTCGGCGGGGTGATTGCCCTTCTTGCAGCGCTGACACAGAGAGGGGGTCGCCCGCGGCGCCCTGCAGTCACGCTTAACGTGTCCTCGCTTCCCACAATTAAAACAGGTGCGGTCCCAGGAGGGATCCGAGCTTCGCTGCCACTGTGAGCAGAGAATGGCGGCCGCTAGGCCAGCGTTGGAGAGGGGGCCCCCGAGCTCGCGGCAGACTTTAAGCCAATCCTGCAAGCCCTTAGCCTTCCTCGGGGCTATGGCATTCCTGCATTCCTGAGTCGCTTGTTCAAAAATGAGCTGCTCGATAAGGGGGGTCGCTGCGTCCGAGTCACCAAAAATGCGACTCGCCACCTCCGTCATGCGTGCAACAAAATCAGAGAAGGGTTCCTGAGGCCCCTGAATGACCTTTGTGAGTTGGTTACCTGTCTCACCTTTTACGGAAAGGCCTTTCCAGGCTTTTATGGCAAGCAAGGATATCTGGGGATATATCCCCCAGGGTAAGTTAATCTGATTCTCTGCATGGACGCCCTGGCCAGTAAGCATGTCACTGGTCCACGCATGCTGCGCGGCATCACGGGCGTTGCGGTTAAGGCGAGCCTGATCCTGAGCTGCATCATACCAGAGGGCCTTCCACTCTAGAAATTTCCCGTTATTGGGTAGCGTGGCTTTGGCCACGTCCTGCCAATCCCTGGGGGTCATTCGATCCCGAGCTAGCCTGTCAAGCAGGGAAATGGTGTAGTTGGCATTTGTTCCATACTTCCTGACCGCCTCCGCTAGCTCCTTAATCTGAGCAAACTCCACCTGGGCGTAAACGCGCTCGTCCCCATCCCCCTCAAAGACGGGGAAAGCTAATCGCATCTGCCTGCGCAGATTATCAGGAAACAGGGAAGTACGAGATGGACGTGCCTTGTCCAAGGGAGGATCATGATAGGGTGGAGGGGGAGGAGCGGAAGGCGAGGGGCGTGTCGAGCCCCTCTCACTGCGAGCCCGAGACTCCAGAGGATGGTACCTAGTTGCTTCATAACGGGCCGCTTTTCGCTGTAATAAATCCTCCTCTTCGGAACTAAGGGAGGAATCCTCCGAGGGGCTATGTCTAGGTCTATGTCTAAGGTCTAAGCTGATTGCAGCCACGTCACGCCTGGGGTACAAGTCCCCGGCCTTGTCCGAGGCGGATCGAGGTGCACAAGCAGCGGGAGGGTCATTTGTTTCATTTATTTCCCCTTTCCCTTCTAGCTTCTTGCCCCCACCGGGCAGTCCTTTTTCCTTATTGCTGGGTATTTTCATACGCGTGCCCAGCCCTTATGATCGCTCAGTTTCTGACAAACTGTCTTGGACCTTTTCCAACACCTGCCGGCCTTCCCTGACCACTATGGAGCATGCCTCATCCTCCAAACAATTTTGAACCATCTTCCAAGTCGCCTCAGTGCCCATAGTAAAGACACAAGAGCAAAAGAGAAGGCAAATCCAAATAAGGAGGACAAAGAGTGCTCCCCACCACCAGGAAACGGGCATTCTTTTCTTACCAACACTGGGCAGTGGTCCGCAGCACGCCTCTCCGAGCAGTCGTCCCTGCAGTTCTGAATCCTCCCTCCAAGAGGAGAGGTTCTTCCTCGCGGTGCAAGATGGATTTCCCGGGTTTCGGCACCAGTTGTTCGTTGCCCGCGTCGCGATTTCCCTTCACCAGCAAAGAGTGAGACGACACGGGTTGAGGATCCTTCTGCAACCGTTTATTTAGTTAACTCACGAAGAGAAAGAATCACAACCCGGGTAACGGCAGTCCTTATATAGCCTGGTTGCCCCGCCTCTGACGTGGTGCTCATCTATTGGCTCTCGCCAATCACCCCATATGAGGTCATTCTGTCATGGCCGCCACGCATGCGCAATGTGCTCTGGCTCCCTACAGCTTAGAAGCACGGCCAGTGTAAAGATCCAGGAGTCATTCCTGGAGTCACCCTAGAATATGCATCAGAGAAAAGCATGTTGGAACCTATTGTTGAATCTATATTTGCCAATTCATTTTATAGTTGAGCAACTAACATAAAATTTGAAAATTATTCCAAACTTGAACTTAAATTTTGGCGTGTCCATTGATTCACTCAGTACTTCAGTTTCTTAAGTTATGAACCTAAGTGAAGGTGAGTGCAAATACATGTCAATTTCTGTTTAATACTTGAATTAAAAACTAGTGTGTACCTTTGGACCCTGCTGCGGAGCGAGCATGATGGAAGAGCCCAAGGAAGCGCTCTTGGACTCCAAACAGCCCACTGAACTAATTCCGGCATGGGACCAGAGACCCCACGGTGCGCTGAAACAGTGGGAGCCGGGCATCCCCCAATTCTTTTAACCTCTCTCTCTCTCCACACCTCCCCCCTGAGCACAGCGCAGGATCCGCGGTTTTCCTGAGCGCAAAATGGAGACGCCGAGCCTCTCTCTAGGCTTCTCCATCTTATGAGCACCATAAAAGGGTAAAAGTTTGTAGTGATATTTCTGGTTGTACTTTTCCTGGACTTTATACAGAAACCCAAAACCGCGCGGCCACGGCAGATGACCTAATGTCATCTTAGCATCAGCAATATGTAATGGTCCCTTTTTAATGGGTCGGACTTTTGTGGGAGATCCTAACAAGAATAGTAAGTCTGTTGCTGAAATATTGAAGGCAATCAAAGTGGTAGCCATCTCTCTAGACTGAACTAAGCTATATCCCCACGCCGGCTGAGAAGAAATATCCTTCTTTCTCGGGAAGAAACGCGGCCTGGTGTCAAACATAGTGTGATGTCCATTAAGCAAACAGACCTGGTGGCGTGGGAATGGGATATAAGGGGAAAAATTATGTACATGGAACAGTGGGACGCTGGTGGAATCTCGAGCCGGAGCCGATACCAGCGCAAGCCCTTCGGTTCCAGAAACTGCTTGCAGAAACTCTACTAGTCTATCAACTAAGCCAGAGCCCCACGCCTGCCGATGACGGGAAATAACCATCCTTTTCGGTTTTTTTTCCCTTGTCAGGCAGCGTGGCGATTACCAAACAGGCGTGAACTCGGTGGCGCGGGGCAAGGGGGAAAAAGAAAAGTTATGTAACAAACAGGGGGACTTAATATCTCTATATTCTTAGCAGTGGAGAACTATCAAATGCCTCCTTGGCAATAGGACTGCTTTCCTTTTTTGGGGGAAACCCCAACAATGGTAGTGAGTTGTGTGTTGAAACATGGAATGTAATCGAGATAAGGCATAAACAAAGTGGAACTTATCATGTACAAGGGTGGGGACTGGGGAGGTGGGAGGGGGTGGCAGGTATACTGGGGGGGTTGGTGATGGGAGATGGGCACTGGTGAAGGGAAGGGTGTTTGAGAATTGTATAACCGACATAATCCTGAGAACTATGTAACCCTCCACATGGTGATTCAATAAAATTATTTAAAAAAAAAAAAAACTAGTGTGTAAATTTTTCAATATTATGAGCTATGTGGGGATTACAAATGTCATTTAACTAAATTATTTTGCATCTATTAAATACCAGATGCTGTAGTACTCAGGTCAAACCTCTAAGAAGATTTTCTACATAGGCATATATAAATGTAAGCAATAATTACAAAATGATAAACACTGCTAGGAATGACTTATTGTTACTGTTTTTGACATATCCAATACGCATGGGTAGCTTGCCAGGCTCTGCCGTGCGGGCTCATAAAATTAAAAAAGACAACCCCAGGTGGCCAACTTGGGAATAACTATATAAAATCCATCTTAAACACAGGAAGTTTGTGAATGTGCTGCTCCGGCGATGTGTGGCCCTCATATCCCTCCCCCGTTCCTTGAGATGTGTCTCTCATAATTTCATATCTAGTGCTGGATGTTTGCTGGGGCTCCCTCTTCAATCTGGAGAAGCCCACATTCTTCTCTTGAGCACATTTTCCTTCTGTCTCTGTCCGTTTCTCTCTTTCTCCCCTTCCTCAAAACTTCCAAATAAGATCTGTCATGCTTCACTGCTTGTCTCCTCCTGAATTTCTTTTCTGCAAGGGAAAGGCAGGGAACTGAAAGATGTGGGCAAAGTCTCGGACTGACTTTCCTTTCCTGCAAGGAGCTAAACTCACAGCAGGCTGAGTCCTAGCTAGATTTCCCAGCTGTTCCCTGGGTAGCAGAGGTGGATTGAGAAAAATTGGCAGATTCCCTTCTCAAGGTTGCCACCTTTCTTCTCCCAACTTCACACGAATCACTCGGTGACTCAACCAGCATCAGAAGGAAACTTACATGCAGCAGACACCACTCCGGATGGGATGGGGAAAGTGAATCCTCAGCTGCTGTTCCCGTTGCCTCTTCTGTGTCTTTGTCTGGCTCCTCTGGATTAAAATTGCCCAGAATCTGAAAATCTAACAGTTTTATTACACCCATTCAGCAATGAGTCATGTTGAGGGTAAACACTAAAGGATACACTCTTTAAGGCATATTCATCTCAGGATTTTCACAATGTTTATACCCAGCTTTGAAGCCTGATAAATTGGGATTAAAAGTTCATGTTTGAAGGCCCCAGCACACTTGGATTGGAAATTCCAGCCCTTTCTCCTTTCTACTTCACAGATAGTTTAGATTTCCTTGACTCAACAGTAAATACAGAGGCCCCAGCCTGAATGTTGACAAGTCATGGTAGAATGAGGGAGCTCACCAGCCAAAGTGCTTCTGTAAGGAAAATCATTTGTTTATTATTGAAAATGTAACAATGTGATAATCTCTTCTTTAAGAAAATAGTATTTGCTTTCACCAGTGATATTTTCTTAGCTTTACAAGCACCAGTTAGTATATAAAACCCACAATTTTAGAATTCAGTCCTATTTCCAATTATTTTGTTATTGTCTTTTACCTAGATTCACCTCTGGCAATATCTAGCTATTTTTTTTACCTTACCCCGATACATATATCTACTTATGTGATACAGAATCGGTATTTGTACTTTCATTTGATTCATGGATGTAAGTTGTAAAAAACCTGACACTTCTCAACAAAATACCTCAGTCCATGTATCTTAAGATTCAGAACATTTATTGTGAAGGGATAAAATCGTTCATTACACATGCACACAGAATTTATAGTGGTAATAATCCTGATAGGCTATTTTCTGTTAGAAATTATGATGTTTTAGTTGGTGTAGGGGTATAGAAATATTCAGCCAGTGTAACTGTGTGAGCCTGGTAATTCCTATGGTCTGGCTGAGGTATATAATGGGACAGACACACATGTTCTTCCTCAGCTGCCAGTGGTCCATCAGTGCGTGTGGTGTGCATCGTGAATGATGTTACTGATATCCATTCACTCTTGGTAGAAAAAACGATCCCCATACCTGATACAGGATATTCATAAGAACTATTTGGAGCTATCTATTTCAGAGTAATTCAGATACCTATGATCTTGTCATTTCACTAAGTATGCATCCAACAGGAAAGTGAATAATGCCATAAAAATCATACAGAGGAATGACTGTAATGGCAGTCTGCATATAGCTATCTGCTTAACAGAACATCAATGTCAAACAGCAAGGTAAATTGTGGTAAAATTGTATTGTAGAATTCTTCTGGTAAAGAAATGTCAATCAACTATGGTATAACCCATAATGGATTGCAGTCATATCTTCAATAAAATAAGTGGAGCACAGTGGACTATTGACTGATTTCACTGAAATAAATTCAACAATTTATGAGAAAAATGGAGTATCTGAGTCAAGTGAAGTTGCTATAAGTCATGGGACACAATACTGTTACTTGGATAATGGGGTTATTCTTTCTTCAATGTAGATACACGATGTTTTAAATAAGGATTGCTCATACATAGCAGTTCACTAGTGTAAACTTTTGAGTTGTACTCTGCTGTTTCTGTAATATTATTTCTTTAGAATTTTAAAACAATTACCAATCTTCCAATACAAACAGGACACTTAATGATAAAGACACTATTTAGGACACTTGATAAATCTTCACCTCAAAATCAAAGGGGAAAAGTGTTTCCCTTGTCACAGCACAGTTAGCACATAGAATTTGATGAATACATAGAAAATCAGCACAATTTAAAGGTTATTTTAAACTTTATATTCTTACCCACGTTATCATGCACATAAGCTCAGATGCAAAGATGCCTGTTTTTCACCAGAGTCTGGGAAATACCTCTCTCTCCTCTGGCCCACCTTAACCTCATCTGTGTGATTAATATCTTGCAAATGATAAGGTCTGAAACATATTCTCACTATCTATTAATAAAAAAACCTGAGTTTATTCTCAATATCTATGAACATAGAATCCTGTTGTCAATTAACTCGATGCTTTATTTTCTGCTTTTCCAATATGTGAGGTTGAAAGTTAAAGGAAGCATAAACAACTTAGAAATGGGAAGCACACAGGTTGATCATTTGCTCATTCTGACTGATAAGAATTTGTGTATGTCCAGGGACGTGGTGCTGCCATCAGGTCAACCTGTACCCACAGGGCGAGTGCATTAGCCTGGTGGTGCATTCAGGATTCCTGATACTCCAAAATTGCTGCTGTATCTCTGACCGGATCTCAAAACTTGGGACCAACTTTCTCGAGAAATCAAATGGACAAAAGTTATGCATATGGGAGCAATACCCATAAATCATCTCTGGCTCAGCTGTGTAAGCTCATTTGTCATCCTTGCTTCAGAGACCCATAAGTAAATCTAGAAAGAGATCAAAAACCACAGTTAATCTCAGACCAGCATAAGTCTGAATAGACCAGGGTAAATTGGAGGGAGCAGGTCAGCCTGGTGCCTGCCCAAGCAGATCCCCCATCAGCCGCTTTCTTCCACAATCAAAAATTGCCACCATGCCCCTGGCTGGACTCTAGTATCCCAGGATGGACCTAACCAAGATATAATTTACAGAAAATTTAGGTATGTAGGTTATGTGACTGAAATCTCCAGGACTTCTCAGGGTCTGGATGGACCACCATCCCCACCCCACTGCAGACCTCCCTGTACTTATGGAAGCCTTGGAAGGCATGTCCACAGCCCAAGGCTGCCACCCATTTACAAAAGCTACTCGACTCTTACCTTCCAGATAAAAAAAAAACTGAACACCGTGAAAAAACACCTTTACTTCTCAGCATCTGTATTGCAAACCATAATGCATAAAAGAGAGAGTGGAGGTGTTGTGGGTAGTCTGTCATTGAGGCAGGTTGGAGGGAAGGGATTTGAGTGATGGTGGCAGGGAGACAGGGGATATTGATGGTGGGAAGTGTACACTGTTTGGAGGGATGAATGTTGGATCATTGTATGACTGAAAACCAATCATGAACAGCTTTATAATGGTCCATCTCATGGATAGTCAAAAAAAAAAAATTTGTGAATGTCAGCACCCCAGCCTATTCATGGACAACTGGTATGTTTATGAACTTTACACCTAAATTTATTTTATATTCTTTAATTTCCTCACATAATATACTATTTATTGTCATTATCTTCTCTATTATCTTTATTATTACCTTTTCTACAGTAGATATATTCAGAAATTTGTTTATACCTGTTGTAGCAGAACAACTGAGCTTTTGTGAACTTTGGAACTGTACTTCTTACCTATCCTCTTTATATATAATAGATATAAATTATAGATATTTCCTGTTATATATTATCAAAGGGTGGAGAAATAGCACAGCAGGTAGGGCGTTTGCCCTGAACTCGGCCGACCCAGGTTCGATTCCTCTGTCCCTCTTCAAGAGCCCAGCAAGCTACTGAGAGTATCCCACCCACATGGCAAAGTCTGGCAAGCTACCCATGGCATATTCGATATGCCAAAACCAGTAACAAGTCTCACAATGGAGATGTTACTGGTGCCCGCTCAAGCAAATCGATGAACAATGGGAAGACAGTGCTACAGTGCTATATATTATCAAAATATTATAGAAATTTCTTATCTAGGACAAAACAGCACTGACCATGCAAGTGGAAGTAAACATAAACAAATGAGACTACATCAAACCAAGAAACTTCTGCAGTTCAAAAAAAAACAGTGACCAAAATACAGAAAGAGCCCACAGAATGGCAAAGAGTATTTACTCATAGCCCATCTGATAAGAGATTAATATCCAGGATATACAAGATACTTGCAGAACTGTTTAAGAAAAAAACCTCCAACCCCATCAAAAATGGGGAGAAGAAATGAACAGAAGTTTCCTCAAAAGAGAAATACAAATGGCCCAAAGGCACTTGAAAAAATGCTCCACATCCCTAGTCATCAGGGAGATGCAAATCAAAACAACAATGAGATATCATATTATACCACAGAGAATGGCACACATTCAAAGGAACAAAAGCAACCAGTGCTGGCTTGGATGTGGGGAAAAAGGAATGCTCCTTCACTGTTGGTGGGAATGCAGACTGGTCCAGCCTTTCTGGAAAACAATATGGACAGTCCTTCAAAAACTAGAAATTGAACTTCCATATGATCCCACAATACCACTTCTGGTTATATATCCCGAGGATGCAAAAGAGCACAGTAGAAATAACATCTGTACCTATATATTCATTGCAGCACTGTTCACAATAGATAAAATCTGGAAACAACCCGAGTGCCCTAAAACAGATGACTGGTTAAAGAAACTTTGATACATCTACACAATGGAATACTATGCAGCTGTTAGGACAGATGAAGTCATGAAATTTGCTTATCAATGGATAGACATGGAGAGTATCATGCTAAGTGAAATGAGTCAGAAAGAGAGGGATAGACATAGAGGGATTGCACTCATTTGTGGAGTGTAGGGTAGGATCACATGAGGCTGACACACAAGGACAGTAGATACAAGGGCCGGGGGGATTGCCCCATAGTTGGAAAACTGCTTCATGAGCAGAGGGTAGAAGGCAGATGAAATAGAGGAGGGATCACTAAGAAAATGATGGCTGGAGGAACCAGTTGGGATGGGAGATGCATGCCGCAAGTAGATAATTGACCAAACATGATGACCTATCAGTGTCTGTGTTGCAAGCTATAATGCCCAGAAGTAGGAAGAGTATGGGGAATATTGTCTGCCTTAGAGGCAGGTGGAGGGTGGGAAAGGGGGGTACACCCGGGATATTGGTGGTAGGGAATGTGCACTGGTGGAGGTATGGGTGTTTGATCATCGTGATTGCAACCCAAACATGAAAGCTTGTAACTATCTCAAGGTGATTCAATAAAATTTAAAAAAAGAAAGAAAGAAAAAGAAATTTCTTATCTATCCTCCTTATACATATCCTCCTTGTATGTACCTAGTACCCTTACATTTGTATATATATATATATATATATGTATATATATGTGATTTTTTCTGTTTTTTGTTTTTCAATCCCTCCCTTAAATTTGAATAACAGTCTTAGTGGGGTAAGGACTCTAGGTTTAAGATTTTTTTCATTCCTTACTTTTTCATTCCATTCTCCTCTTGCCTATAGGGTTTGATATGATTTTTGTGAGGTTTAAGTTGTATTCCTTGTATTTGAGATTTTGCAGCTCTTTTGCCAGTTTAAGTAAATAGTCTCTCTGGTTCTTGCCATTTTGACTACTTTGAACCTTTGTGTTGTTCTGCCTGACTGTGTTTGCTTCACTTGAACATCCTGGATCTGTGCATGTGCCTCCCTCCACTGACTGGAAAAGTTCATAGCTATTATTTTCCTACCAGCAATTAGCCCGTATCTCTTTTCCCTCTTCTCTAGGTATTTCAATAGTAATGATATTATTTCTCTTGTTATTGTCTACTGCTCTCATCCATTTTTCACATTCATCTTTCTATTGTTTTTGTTTGGGCTCCAGTAATGTCTCCATTTGTTCCTGTCGCGTGCTGGTGTAGCCCATTGATATCTGCTCACTCCAGGAGCAGGAAAAAACCTCAAATAATTCATTCAGGGTTTTGATGATGAAGTCTGACCTTCTCATTGGTGGGTGGCCACGCGGTCTTTTGACATCCTAGGAATCCAGTCGGTAACAGCTATAGTCCACCTGTGGTCTCTGAATCGAATTACATGTCTGGCCCATCTTATTTTCCACGCCTTGGCAAACGAGACAGTGTCCCTGATTCTTGACCGTTGATGGTGGTCGGAACTCTTGATTCTTTTACTCACTTGAGTGAAATATGATACTCCAAGCATAGCTCTTTGGATTCCTCTTTGGGATACCTGAATAGCGCTCTCATCCTGTTTCGTAGGGCCCAGGTCTCTGAGTCGTATGTTAGTGAAAAAGAACGGTGGTGTCGAAAAGATGTACCCAGAGCCAGAGGTTCTTCGTCCTGGCATCCACTCAATCAAATCGGAGATCAATGGTTGACAAGTGATACAAGTGATTGTTTTTGTTGCTGTTTTTGATGAACTCTATACTGCTTCCAAATACACTTGTTCAGGTTTCAGCTTCTTCAGTTCTACTGTGTCTCAGTACTGTATTTTTTCATTCTTTCAATTCTAATTGAAATATTTTAAATGTTTCATACATGTTTTGAAGAGATCAGGAAGATCTCAGATCGAATAAATGTTTATTTATTTATTTATTTATTTTTCTATCTATTTATTTAAATAAACTTGAGGACTTAGCCAGCTCCTGTCCTCATCTACTAACATTACTGAATTCCTTTGTTTTCTTACTCTTCCTAACTCTTCATGAATTTTAGGAGTGGTACTTCAGATCCCAGATGATTTGAGCAGTGATCAGGTGTACTATCACTCACACAACTGTGCTACTATTTACACCTCTGTTGATTTTGACACCACCTCTGTCTTGTGAGGAATTTCTGGCAAGAGGAGGCAAGGATGGAGATAGGTTGCACAATCTCCTCATGGGGTTTTCTTGGCAAAGGAAGTTGGGAAGATTCTACTGCATTGGTTTCCAGCAGGAGGTTCAACTGTATGGAGTATGTGGAGAAGAATGGGTATGCAGTCAGGGGTGTGGATGTGGACCTGCAGATACTGTAAGGCTGGGAGTGGAGGCTCATGTGACTCATGTGGAAGGGAAGCAAATTATTTCTATTTCCTACTTAAAACAGGGCTGAGCTATAGCACAGTGGTAGGGTGTTTGCTTGCACGCGGCCAACCTGAGTTCGGTTCCTTCGCCCCTCTCAGAGAGCCTGGCAAGCTACTGAGAGTATCTAGCCTGCACAGCAGAGCCTGGCAAGCTCCCTGTGGCATATTGCATATGTCACAAATAGTAACAACAAGTCTCACAATGGAGATGTTATTGATGCCCACTCGAGCAAATCGATGAGCAATGGGATGACAATGACAGTGACAGTGACTTAAAACATGATACATATGCTGTGAGTCAAGCTTGTTCTGGGTAACTGCTGGAAAATTTAGTGAAGGAAATGATTGAGGGACCCAGAGCTTGAGGCATGTCCTGTTCTCTAGCCAGAACAAGGCAGCAGATTCAGATGAACTGATGAGTGCAGGTTCTTTCTGCTTCTGAGTCCCTTTTATGCAACTTCCTAAAGCTGTACAGTTTATTTTGACTACAAACAAAGCAGTTGATGTAATAAGGAAGTGTTAATTTGGGGACCTGTTGGATGGAGGCCCATGTGTTTATTTACCTGTATATTTGGAGTACCTGATGTTTGTGTATCATTTACATTAGGCCCGAGGGGAGACAACAATAAATATGACACTTGAAATTATATAACATTTGAAAAATCTGTTTCTATTTAAAAATGCTATAGATTTTTAAAATGCTATGGTAGTGATATAACACAGTACAGACACTATATCCAGTCTTAGAATGTCAGAAAAAGAGACTATGGAGGAAAAGCGTGTAGCAACTACAGAGCACAGGATGAAGAGGAGTTTTCTAACTAAGTCAATGTCCTAGAAAATGGCCTGGTGGTTTAGAGCATGTACCTTTGAGAGTTAAAGTCATGAGTTCAGTACCTGGTACGTCTGAGTGTCATTGTGATACTTTGGGGGTTGTGCCTGACAGGTCTGTTGTGTGTATGGGCAGTGCCATGGGCAACTTTTGGACAAAGTAGCCAGTGTGTGAGTGACACAATTAAAGAGGTGTGTGTGTGAGCACTGACGCTTCCTGAATAAGCAGCAACTAGGAGGTCTCTAGTGACCTCCTAGAGAGTACAACAGTCAGCTGAAATGTGTGAGCATCACAAGCAGTAGGTGTTTGACTCCCAGTCTGCAACAAAAATCACGAAGAGAAAAAAAGTGGAGGATAATAAAATTGGAAAAAAAAAAGAAAGAGGGGAGCTAAAAGTGAAAGGACTTGCTTTTTTTTTTTTTTAAGAATGGCGAGTGTTTTATATTGTGTGTGTGCATGCATGTACACCTTGTGTGTGTGTGTGTGTGTGTGTGTGTGTGTGTGTGTGTGTGAGTAAGACTTATATGGTGGAGAAATATCTGAAGTTCTACTGCACTTGATTTAAAATTTGAGTCTTTTTCTCTTCCAGAGTTGATTTGTTTTCTTGATCTTTCAATAAACACAGTGAAGCAGGCAGGACTGTGAGTCATGTCTGGTCATCTGAGAATTTCATAGTCTGTCTTCCAGTGATAGTTTTAGGAAGTGAGTTGTTTTAAATGGGCGAATATTTTATCTATTAAATTTTTTTGTTCATTTACCTTTTGAAAACACTTTAATTTTGATATGGAGAGAGAGTTGGAAGTGTTGGAGCACATGCCTTGCATGGTTACACCCTGAATTTAAATCCTGGATCTGCATGCTGCTCTGAGCACCTTCAGGAGTAGCAGTGGTGGCCCCCAAGCACCTCTGGGCATGACACAGAAACATTAGGCCCTTTCACAAATTAGTGCCAGGAGTGACCCTAGGGCTTTCTGTGCACTGCATAATAGAATTATATATATATGTATATATATATGTAATGTGCATATATATGTTGCTTTTAGCTATGATATTTTAGTAAATAAACTTATTTGTGTGGATATGTAATAGAGTAACAAAAAATTTGTTCCATATTTACAGTTATTTTTATTTAATAAATATTTTCTTATATTTTGGTGGCTCAGTTTTGCTAGTGTATGAGAGAAAGACAGTGTAACTTGACCACCCCTTTAGATAAAAACAATAGAAAAAGACGACTGGTTAAAGAAACCTTGGTATATCTGCACAATGGAATACTATGCAGCTGTTAGAAAAAAAATCACTATCACTATCACTATTACTATCATCCTGTTGATTGTCGATTTGCTCGAATGGACCCAGTAACTTCTCCATTCCTCCTAGCTCTGAGATTTTAGCAGCCTCTCTTTACTTGTCCTTCCCAACAGTGCTGAATTAGAGGCTCTTTCATGGTCAGGAAAATGAGACCCATCATTGTTACTGTATTTGGCATGTGAATATGCCATGGGGAGTTTGCCAGATTCTCCATGCGGGCAGGAAGACTCTTGGTAGCTTGCCTGGTTCTCTGAAAGGGAGAACTAGGCTATAAGATGTTGGCGGAGGAACCCAGGTGTGTGGGACCAGGGCCTGAGATCTTCAAGTCAGCTTGGATTGGGACTGGGCCTCTTCCGCCCAGATCCCCCATTTTCCAGTAGCTAGGTGGTCACACCCAGAAACTTCCCCCTGCTCCATGTAATCCCATCAATGGCCAACATCCAGAAACTATAAAACCAAGCTCCCGAAGAGAGTGAGCAGAGTCTCTTGCCCCTGCGCCTGTCTTTCTTCACCGGTGCTCCTCGAAGGGGGGCAGGTTGAGTTTACCTCCCTGCCCTGAGCAGAGCTCTGGCAGCTGAAGACATCTGGAATCCAGCCATAGCCATGCTCAAGGTCCCTCTCCACACGTTTGGACAAGCCTCGCACATGAAGGAATCTATAGAGACTGAGAGAAGGTCTTCTCACATTCCTTAAAAACAAAGGTTTTCAGTCAGTATGCACTTTCAGATGCCCAATGAAGGCTGAGGAATGAATGAACACCTGCTCACATTTCCTACATATATAAGACTTCTCTCCACTATGGATTCTCATATGCCTAGTAAGGCCTGAGGGCAGAGTGAAGGCCTTACCACATGTCATACATTGATGAGGTTTCTCTCTGCTGTTTACTAAGGTCCCCAGATTGACAGAAGGCCTTCCCATATTTTGTACAAACATAAATTTTTTCTCTCCAGTATGCATTTTCCTATGACTACAAGACTTGAGGAAAGACCAACACCCCCCCTCCAATCCTGCTATACAAAAAGTTTCTCTTTAGTATGAAATGTCTTTCCTATCCTGACAAGGTCTGGAGGTGTGAATGAAGGCATTCCCACACTCCTTACATATATATGCTTTTTCTCCAGTGTGAATTCTCCAATTACAGTAAGTCTTGATGATCTAGTAAAGAAAAAAAATGAAATTTGCATAGAAGTGGATCAACATGGAGAGTATCATGCTAAGTGAAATGAGTCAGAAAGAGAGGGACAGACATAAAAGGACTGCACTCATTTGTGGAATATAAAAAAAATAATAGGAGACTAACACCTAAGGATAAATTGAAATAAGGGTCAGGAAGATAGACAGCTTCATAGCCAATCTCATGTGGTGGGGGGAAAAGTAGCTGGAATGGAGAGAGGAGCACTAAATAAATGATGGTTGGAAGGATCTCTCAGGATTGTAGGTGCATGTTGAAAGTAGATTATGGACCAAAAATTATGACTGCTTATTATCTGTATTATATAGCAAACCATAACACCTAAATGGACAGAGCGAGTAAGAGGGATTGTGCCTGCCACAGAGGTAGGAGGTGGGAAGGGGAAAGGGTGTGGGGAGGGATGATGGGAACATGGGTGGTGGAGAATGAGCACTGGTGGATGGATGGGTACTTGAACATTGTTTGACTGAAACGCAATAATGAAAGTCTGTAAGTCTCTAAAAAAATAGAAAATTGCAAATTAAAAATAACTATTCAATGAAAAGAAAAACATGTAACTGATATATTTAAAAATTAGGGGCTGGCACAGCGGGTAGGGTGTTTGCCTTGCACGAGACCGACCCAGGTTCGATTCCCAGCATCCCATATGGTAAAAAAAATAAAATAAAAAATTCTAGTCTCAGCATTTTTTCCTGCTGTTAAGATATCTCCATCTTATTTAAATTCAGCCTAACAATTTTGTAATATGTTTGAGTTACATATAGGATGTTTAGTAAAACATTCTCAAGTTCCCCCGTCTCTCCTCCCCACTTCACATAAATCCCTCAGTGACCCAACCAGCATCAGAAGGAAACTTACATGCAGCAGACACCACTCCCGGTGGGATGGGGAAGGTGAATCCTCAGCTGCTGTCTCTGCTGCTGCGTCTGTGTTTGTGTCTGGCTCCAATTGCTCGGAAGGTGAAACTTGAGCAATTTTTAACACCCATTATCAATGAGTCATACTGTGGGTACAGAGTAAAGGATATTCCCTTTTAGACAAATTCACCTCAGGATTTTCACCTTGTTTAAACCTACCTTGAAGCCTGATAATGTGGGAGGAGAAGTTCATGTTTGCAAGGACCCAGCACACCTTGATTGGAAATTCCAGCCCTTCCTCTTTGACTCAACAGTAAGTACAGAGGCCCCAGCCTGAATGTTGACAAGTCATGGTAGAATGAGGGAGTTCACCAGCCAAAGTACTTTTTTAAGAAAAATCATTTGTTTATTATTGAAAACAGTAAAAATTTTATAATTTCTTCTTCTTAGGAAATAATATTTTCTTTCACCAGTGATATTTTATTAGCTATAAAAGCACCAGTGAGCATATAAAACCCATGATTTTAGAGTTCAGTCCCATTTCCTATTATTTTGTTATTATCTTTTACTAGATCCACCCTCTGGCAACGTTTAGCTATTTTTTTACCTTATCCCACCACATATATCAACTTATGTGATACAGAATTGGTATTTGTACTTTTATTTGCTTCATTGATATGTTGCAAAAAACCTGACACTTCTCAACTAAATACCTCAGTCTATGTATCTTAAGAATCATAACAGTTATTTGTGAAGGCATAGAATCATTTATTACACATGCACACAGAATTTACAGTGGTAGTAATCTTTATGCTACCCGTGCATATTGGATATGCCAAAAACAATAACACTAAGTCTCTCAATGAGAGATGTTACTGGTGCCCACTCGAACAAATCGATGAGCAATGGGAATAATCTTCATAAGCTATTTTCTGTTAGAAATTATGATCTTGTAGTTGATGCAGGGGTATAGAAATATTCAGCCAGTGAACTGTATGAGCCTGGTAATTCCTATGGTCTGGCTGAGGTGTATAATGGGGCAGGCACACATGCTTTTGCTCAGCTGCCAGTGGCCCATCAGCCCGTGTGGTATGTACTATTGTAGATATCCAATGGCTCTTGGTAGAGAAAACGTTCCCCACTCCTGATACAGGATATTCATAAGAACTCTTTGGAACTATCTACTTCTGTGTAAGTCAGATACCTATGATCTTGTCATTTTAATGAGGTATGCATCCAACAGGGAAGTAAATACATGCCATAAAAATCATACAGAGGAATGATTGTAATGGAGTATTCATAATAGCTCTCTGCTTAACAGAACACCAATGTCAAAAAGCTAGGTAAATTGTAGTATAAGTGTATTGTAGAATTCTTCTGGTAAAGAAATGGTCGATCAACTATAGTTAAACCCAACAATGGATTTCAGTCATAACTTGAATAAAATAAGTGGAGCACAGTGAACTATTGACTGATTTCACTGAAATAAATTCAACAATGAGAAAAAATGGACTATCTGAGTCAAGTGAAGTTGCTATGAGTCAAAGGGGCACAATACTGTTTCTTGGATAATGGGATTCTCTTTCTTCAATGTAGATGCATGATGTTTTAAATAGGGATTGCTCATATATACTAGTGTAAACTTTTGAGTTGTACACTGCTGTTTCTGTAATATTATTTCATTAGAATTTGAAAAACCATTAACAAACTTCCGATACAAACAGGACACTTAATGATAACTGATACTAAATAGGACACTTAATGATAAATCTTCACCTCAAAATCGAAGGGGAATAGTGTTTCCCTTGTCAAAGCACAGTTAACAGATAGAATTTTAGTATATAGGAAATCTGCACAATTTAAAGGTTATTTTCAACTTCATATTCTTACCCACATTACCATACACATAAGTTCAGATTCAAAGATGCTTATTTTTCACTATAGTCTGGGAAATACCTGTCTCTCCTCTGGCCCACCTTAACTTCTTCTGTGTGATTACATCTTGCAAATGATAAGGTCTGATATTTATTCTCACTATCCATGAATAAAAAAACAGTTTATTCTCACTATTTATGAACATGAAATCCTGTTGTCAATTAACTTGATGCTTTATTTTCTGCTTTTCCAATATGTGAGGTTGAAAGTTAAAGCAAGCATTGACAACTTAGAAATGGGAAGAACACAGGTTAATCATTAGCTCATTGTGACTGGTAAGAATTTGTGTATGTCAAGGGATGTGGTGCTGCCAGCAGGTCAACCTGTGCCCACAGGGCGAGTGCATCAGCCTGATGGTGCGTTCAGGATTCCAGATACCCCAAAATTGCTGCTGTGCCTCTGACTGAATCCCAAAACTCAGAACCAACTTTCTCAAGAAATTAAAGGGCCAAAAGTTATGTATGTGGGAGCCATGCCCACAAATCAGCTTTAGCTCAGTTATACAAGCTCATTTAATGGCTTTGCTTCAGACACCCATAATTAAATCTAGAAAGAGATAAAAAAAAAACACAGTTAATCTCAGACCAGTGTAAAGCTGAACAGACCAGGACAAATTGGAGGGAGCAGGTCAGGCTGGTGTGCCCCCCGCCCCCCAAGCAGATCCACTAGCAGCTATTTTCTTCTACAATCAAAAATTACCACTGGGTTTACGGGTGGTGGAGAATGGGCACTGGTGAAGGGATGGGTTCCCAAACTTTGTATGAGGGAAGTATAAGCACAAAAGTGTATAAATCTGTAACTGTACCCTCACGGTGATTCTCTAATTAAAAATAAATAAATTAAAAAAAAAATTACCACCATGCCCCTGGCAGACTCTAGCATCCCGGGATGGACCTAACCAAGATATAATCTGCTGAAAATTTAGGTATGTGAGTTATCTGACTAAAATCTTCAGGCATTTTCAGGGTTAGGATGGACTACCTTCCCCACCCCACCCCTCAACACACCTCCCTGTACTTCCAGAAGCCTTGGCAAGTCATGTCCACACCCCAAAGCTGCCACCCAGTTAAAAAAGCTACCTGACTCTTACCTTCCAGATAAAAATACTGAATGCCCTGAACAAACGTCAGACCTCTTAGCACCTGTATTGCAAACCATAATGCAGAAAAGAGACAGACGAGGTGTTGTGGGCAGCCTGCCATTGAGGCAGGTTGGAGGGAAGGGTATTGAAGGCTCGTGGGAGGGAGACAGTGGATATTGGTGGTGGAAGGTTGGAAGGATGATTGGAAGAATGAGTGTTGGATCATTGTATGACTGATATCCAACTATGAACAACTTTATAATGGTCTATCTCACAGATAGTCAATAGAAAAAAGAATTTATTTATGTCAGAACTCCAGCATATTCAAGAACAACTGGTATGTTTGTGAAATTTGCAAGTAATTTTTATCTATCTTCTAATTCCCTCACATAATAAACTATTTATTGTTATTATCTCTCTATTATCTATTTTTATTACCTTTTCTGCCAGCATATATATTAAGAAATTTGTCTATGCCAGGGTACCAGTGCATTCCAGAACAACTAAGCTTTTGTGAACTTTGTAACTGTATTTATTACCTATCCTCCTTATATATTATAGAAATAAATTATAGATATTTCTTATATATTATTAAAATATTATAGATATTTCTTATCTATCTCCTTATTTATCCTCCTTATACATATCCACCTTATATGTACTTAGCTTCCTTACATATATATATATGTATATATACATGAATTTTTTTTGTTTTTTGTTTATAATCTCTCCCTTAAATTTGAATAACAGTCTTAGTGGGGTAAGGATTCTGGGTTTAAGATTTTCTTCATTCCTTTCTTTTTTATTCCATTCTCTTCTTGCCTGTAGGGTTTGATATGATTTTTGTGAGTTTTAAGTTGTATTCCTTGTAATTGAGATTTTGCAGCTCTTTGGCAACTTTAAGTAGTCTCTCTGGTTCTTGCCATTTTGGCTACTTTATATCTTGGTGTTGTTCTGTCTGACTGTATTTTCTTCACTTGGACATCCTGGATCTGTGCATGTGCCTCCCTCCACTGACTGGGAAAGTTCATAGCAATTATTTTCCTACTGGCAGTTCTTTCCTTATCTTTTTCCCCTCTTCTCTAGGTATCTCAGGAGTTATGAAATTATTTCTCTTGCTATTGTCTACTATTTTCATCCACTTTTAACATTCTTCTTTCTATTGTCTTTGTGCTGTTGTTGATAAGCTCTATATTGCTTCCAAACACACTTGTTCAGTTTTCAGCTTCTTCTGTTCTCCTACTGTGACTCAGTACTGTATTTTTTAACTCTTTCAATTCTAATTGAATGAAATATTTAATGTTTCACATAATTTTTTGAAGAGATCAGGCTGATCTCTATAAAAATTTTTTAAAATAAGCTTGATAGATCGTTCCAGTGATTCATTCATCTCCTCCCTTAATTTATTGGACGTCTGTTCCATGGTTGCTTGGAGTAGGTCGACTCTCCTCCAGATTACCTCTCTGAATTGTTTATCTGAGAGGTCGTAGATGTTGGGAGCCTCTTTTGAGGTTTCTAGTATCTTTTCTTCTCCCTCTCTTCCTGGAGGGGATTTTCGCTGCTTCTTCATATTGTTATGGAAGTATAGGATTGGAACTTTGTAGGTGTTTATTCCTACTACCTCTTGCTGAGAGAAGGAGGGGCTCTGTTTGTGCTCTTGCTGATGGCAGCTTTATTCCTATTCTAGAGTTCTTCCTTACACTCAGCTTTTTCTTCCTGATTGATGTGGGGGCTTTAATGAAGACTTAAGGCTAAGTTCTCTTTACAAAGGCTTTGCTAAGCTTCTCTTATTCACTGATAATTTTTCTAAACTTAGAGCTAATAGGCTAGTTCGCATAAGTGATTGAGATGTGTTAAAGCAATTTTCAAAGCAAGAAGACTATACCTAATGTGCTAAGGTAGGAAATAATAACTGCGGCCGCCTTAGTGGCCGCTGCTCTGGCAGGAGGCCACGCCCCTTTAGACCACGCCCCCTTTAGACCACACCCCTAAGATACAGGCCACACCCCCGTTTCTTCCTTGCAGGGGCTCCTGGGACGTGGGTCACCCGGGTTGGAGGGAGCCAGCCGGACGGGAAAGCTGGGGCGGTGGGACGCGGGAAGTGGCGGCGGCAAGGGTCCCATGTCCCGGCGGCCGCATGGGAACCGGGGTCGCACCCGGGCTTTTTAAATAAACTTGAGAACTTAGTTCCTGTCCTCATCTGCTAAAGTTATTGAATTCCTCTGTTTTCTTATTCTTCCTAAATCTTCATGGATTTTAGGAGTGGTAGTTCAAATCCCAGATTACTTGAGCAGTGATCAGGTGTGCTGTCACTCACAAAACTGTGCTACTATTTACTCCTCTATTGATTCCTTGCCACTACCTCTGCCTCGTGAGGAATTTCTGGCAGAGGAGGCAAGGGTGGAGATAGGTTGCACAATCTCCTCATGGGGTTTTCTTGGCAAAGGAAGTTGGGGAGATTCTACTGCATTGGTTTCCAGCAGGAGGTTGTATCATGTACATTAGGAACTGTATGGAGTATGTGGAGAAGAATGGGTATGCATTCAGGGGTGTGGATGTGGACCTGCAGATACTGTAAGGGCTGGTAGTGGAGACTCCTGGGACTCATGTGGAAAGGAAGCAAATTACTTCCTGGTCTGAAAAGGCCTCAGGAATTTGTGCTACAAGGTTGACTTCATCTGCTGAAGTCATGAACTTTGCATATAAGTGGATCAACATGGAAAGTATAATGCTAAGTGAAATGAGCCAGAAAGGGAGAACAGACATAGAAATATTGCACTCATCTGTGGAATATAAAATGGCAGAGTAGGAGACTAATACTCAAGAATAGTAGTATATAATACCAGGAGGTTGGCACCATGGCTTGGAAGCTAGCCTCACACGCTGGGGGAAAGTCATCCCAGATAGAGAAGGGAGCACCAAGTAAAATGTGATCGAGCGGGGAGGGAGATGCATGCTGAAAGTAGACTAGAAACTGAACATAATGGCCACTCAATACACCTATTGCAAACCACAACGCCCAAAAGGAAAGAGAGAGAACAAATTCGAATGCTCTGCCACAGAAGCAGAGTGGGGTGAGGGGGATAGGATAGGGGGTGGGAGGGATACTGGGTTCATAAGTGGTGGAGAATGGATATTGGTGGAGGGATGGGTTCTCGAACATTGCATGAGGGAAAAACAAGCACGAAAATGTGTGAATTTGTAACTGTACCCTCACTGTGACTCACCAATTAAAAATAAATATATTATATATTAAAAAAAGAACAAAAAAGGTTGACTTCATCTCAAAAAGGAAGAAGCAAGCTCCCTATGCGCTCATAGAGACAGTAGTGGTAAGGTGTGGAAAATGTGAGACTGGAAATCACTATTTAGTTTTAAAGACAGATTTTTTTTTTAATTTGTGCTTTTGAGGGAGGAGCCACATCTAGTGGTGCTTTGGGATTGCTTCCAGCACTGCTCAGTATTGAGGCTGGAACTCAGGACTCCTGCATGCACAACTGCACACAACTTGTTGAACTATCTCTCTAGTCCCAAAGTTGTTTTTATAACCCTGCCTTTTCTTCAACAATGTAATTGAATTTTATTTATTCCATTGTTGTAATATTTAAAAAATAAAATACAAAGTGTCTCTACACAAACATTCTGTCTAATTTGGTGCTTGCCTCTTATCCTATGATGTTCAAGTGGAGAAATATTACTTTATAGGAGATGCTTGACTGTGAAAAACTCAGTCTCCACCCAATGGGAGAGGAGGTGGTTCCTAAAAGAAAAGTTTCCAAATGCAATCAGAAAAATCAGTCGTGCTAATGAAACTAGTGTCACTAGCTTCTTGTCTGCTTTTCTATTATCATGTAACACTTCAAAACACTGCATATTGTCTTAAAGATTCTAACATATGCAATGACTTGGTAAGTTTCTCAAAAATATAAACCAAGGCAGTTGTGTAAAACATTTATTGGTGTTACATAAAATATGAGTCTAAAAACTATAACGTGTAGATTCAACTACTTTTGAAAATAAAATTTATTGGAATAACTACCCATTCACTGATGTATTGTTTATGATTGCTTGCATACAAGGAACAGGTGAACATTTGGGATAGATTGCATAGTCCACAGGTCAATAAAATGTTGCTATTTATTATCTGTGGAAAACTTACTTAACATTCTATGAAGACTCACATTTGGTTAAAAACTTTAAAAAAGAGTAAATTAGAAATCCTGGTGAAGCTTACTTCCCTGCCAGCTTTAAACAATTCTTAATAATGTTAATAAGCATTGAGCACTTATATGGGGTTTTAAGATAACTGGAATGATGTCAATATGTCCTATGTAATACTAAGAGAATTATCTAATTGCTAAAAATTGCCAAATATAATTCATACTTTTATGGGAAATATGAACTGGTTTTCAAGATGACCATTAACAATTAGGAAAAGATAACCTAACTTAAGGATTATAAACAAAATATTAAATTAACCAAATTTCCATATTATTTATCATTTGAGGTCTATTTCTGTGCATTATATGTTACTACAAATACACAATTGTCATCATGTTGGTCTAGTCAAAAAATTTCTGTTAATATTATGTGTGAATTAGCAAGAAGGAAAAATTTCTTTCTTTAGCATATTTGATGTAGACAAAATTTTGGTAATTGTTTCTTTATCTTCCTAGGGAAATTCTGTAGAGATTCTATGATGAATTTGGATTCTATCAGTGAGGGCTGTTTATTCACAGAACCCAGCAATCACACCATTGCTTATAGTATGCAATCATAATATGAAGGAAATCTGCGTTATTTTCACCAAGACGCTAGATTGATTGTTTTTAATATTGAAGCCCATCATATTGTTGATCAAACTATTGCTTAACTATGTTTCAAGTCTTTACTCAGTATTTATTAGTCTACAGGTGGTTATATAGATAAATAAGCAATTTTTCTGTATAGCACCAGTACGTGGATATGTCTTATATTAGTACAAAGGTCTAATGTATCTTTGTCACAACAGTGAACAATATTGCTATGAAAATAGTCATGATTTCAATTAAAGTAATATTGCAAAGTATTGGTTTATGAAAACACAAAACCTAATTATTATCAAATATAGAGAAATTTCTCCAAATTTTAAAACTGCTTGAGTTGTGCCTTGAATAAGAGTGATGACAAAATCTGTAATCTTCAGGTCTTTAGCTTATCACACATATTCTTTTTGGTTTTGACACTTCTCTTTGCAAATTCCTTATCTCATTAGCGAGTCGTTCACTCTCAGCTTTGAATCCTTCTTTTAGCAGTTTCTCCTGTTCCTGAAATGACAAGTGGAGACTTGTTTTAAGCATGCTATTGAACCATACTAAGAGAAGGTTACTTGAAAAATATTATTATCATTAATGATTTAACTTACCTCTTGATGAAGACATACAGGGATATTAATGTTACTTCCATACTTGCTAGCAAACTTATTTGTTATATATGTTGGATTAAGGTGTCATTTCAACAATAAGTTTTATTATTTAAGAAACATATATATAGAATAATGTTGCTTAAATGCATAGTAGTTTCTCTGATAGATTTGGGGAAAGTAAATTTAAAGTTCTGGGAAGATCTCAGCATCCTGGATAACAATAGGAACTTTGTAATGCACAAGAGAGATTAAAATACCAATTTTATAAGGCATTTGGAAGAAACTGATCTCAACTCTCTAGGATGACTGAGGTACTCAAGACTTCAGAGAAGAAAGTAACTGCAATTGTGGTAGAAATAGCAGGAGGTCTAGAATGAGTTTACTTCCAGAAAACACAGCTAATTTTTTGCATACTAACAAAGCTTTAATGGATGAGGAATTGTTCTGTTGAATGAACAGTTTTCTTTTTCTTTATATATATATATATATAAATTTTATTAGTGAATCACCGTGAGTACAGTTACAGACTTACAAACTTTCGTGCCAGTGTTTTAGTCATACAATGTCGAGTACCCATCCTTCCACCAGTGCCCATTTTCCACCACCAATGATCCCAACACCCCTAACACTATCCTCACCTCGCCCCTTCACCCCACCCCACTTCTGTGGCAGGGCATTCCCTTTGCTCCCTCTCTCTTTTTGGGTGTTGTGGTTTGCAATAGAGGCATTGAGAGACTAGCATTGAGAGACTATCAGGTTTGTCTATAGTCTACTTTTGGCATGCATCTTTCAATCCGAATGGATTCTCTTAACATCCTTTACTTGGTGTTCCCTTCTCTATCTGAGCTGCCTTTTCCTCCAGCAGGTGAGGCTGGTTGAATGAACAGTTTTCTTAAGATGAAGTATATTCTTGGTAAAAAAGGTGTAACCACTAAAAGGTTACAATTTTCTAAAGGTCTAGATAATGTTTGATTACTGGCTCTGAGCTCAAGGATCACTCCTGGTGGGCTCAGGGGACCATATGGTGCTACGAGGATTGAACCTAGGTTGGTTGCATGTGAGGCAAAAACCCTACCCCCTGTACTATTACACCAGCCCCAGCAATAAAGTATTTTAAATTAAGATCTCCATGTAGTCTTTTTTAATATACACTATTGACACATAATTTAAAGACTGCTGTAGAGTGTACATAATGTGATGAGAAAACATGGGACTGGAGTGATAGCACCGCGGGTAGGGTGTTTACCTTGCATGCGGCCAGCCCGGTTCAATTACCAGCATTCCATATGGCCCCCTGAGCACCACCAGGAGTAATTCTTGAGTGCAAAGCCAGGAGTAACCCCTGTGCATCACCAGGTGTGACCCACAAAGCAAAACAAAACAAAACAAAACAACCAAAGACTTGATGTGAATGATTTCAGGGTAATATTTGCTTTGTTATAGGTTTAGCAATGAGAAAGAAAACCCACAAGTATGTTTGTGTTTAATGAAGAAATGGAGAAAAATCAAACAGAAACATTATAGTTATTCATGTACATACCTGAAGTTTAAGTGCCATTGCTCTCTTTTGTTCTTCTAACATCTGAGCCCTGTCCTTTTCCAACTTCTCGGTTAACTGTCTCACATGTTCCTGATAACTCCTTTCTTTATCTTCCATCATTTGCTGGGTCTTTTTTTGTATCTCTTCCAGTGTTTTTGCTGCAGCTTCTGCAGATTCGGCTTTCACACGTTCCACTATCAAAGAAAAAAGAAAAATTTTTGTATGGATTAAAACATTACATCTTTCTTCCCTTTACTTGAACCTATAATTCCTGCACCTGTAATTGTTCCTGCAGATTAAATGTGCTTTACTCATTTAATACTTACATGACCTTAACAATTTAAAGCTATCTTTATTGTTCTTGCTCTAGTAAAGGGATTCTAGGTACACCGAACCAAATTATTTAAGCTTAAAGAGTTTTTGAAAGGATTCCTACCTTCAATGACCTTTTCCTTTTCTGTGAGTGTCTGGTCTGTTTGGAGAATTGTATCAGTCACAGATTCCTTGGAACTCAAGTAAGCCTGAAGAACTTCTTCAGCCTTAGGACCCAGAGAACACAAAGTTAGTGATGGGCAATGGTTGTAAGCATTAGATCGTGTCCGTTCATCAGTCTCCAGTGCCAATTATGCTGTTATACCAAACAGAATTATTTATAAGAAACTGTTTAGATAATGGGAAAACAAAATTACCTTTTTAGTAGCCCGAGGACTCTAATTTTGTGATGGTTAGTGTTGTGGTCTCCTATGAAGTAAACTTGCTAGAGAATGAAGCTGTCTCAGAGAAAGCAGAAGGAGGTAAAGAGAGGAGGGAGGGTGCGGTTGGAAAACCAAGATAGACAGATGATATTCTTTGAATATCAGGATCTAGCTAGTCTTAAAGCCATGAAACCTAAACTGATAAATTACCAATTCTGTTTAAGATACTATTCATGAATTTCTGTCTCTTACAGCATAATTATTCGGTTCTAATAGTGGATTGCAGCAGTACCCTGATGGTTAATCTGATAAACCAGTTTAATCTCAATTGTTAATTGAGCACACATGCTTGGATGAGTACATGGGTCATATTTGTCTCCCTGTACATGTTTAAGGAATAAGAGCATAAATGTTGTCACTGCTATCACTGCACACCCTTGTGAAGTGACCCTAATGACACAGATGTTTCAGAGAGACAAGTGAGCAGCTTTCCTGATGAACAAATCAATCTTAGTTACCTGCAGTCCCTTCCCTGGTTCCTCATAGTATCTTTTTTTCAACTCTTTTGTCTTCTCTAAAAACAGACGGTAGCCTCCTGGTTTAGAATAAACGCCTTGTTTCACTTCTTCTTCTAAAGGACTGAAAATATCCTGAAGCAAAGCTGAGCAACGATCTGATGATACTTTCCGATTCTGTCTACAAAAGTCATCCCGTTTTTCTTCTAGCCGGACCTGTAATGTGACAATCATAAGTGAAGAGAATAGGAGATAAAGGTTACCTTGACCTTAGAATTTCTGGAAAGGCTTCTTAAAAACAAGTCTACGTTTCCTAAAAAATATATTCAGTCACCTTATCAAGCTTATAATCCTTTCTCTTGATGTAAAAAAATTGTTTGGAGGCCATACCCAGCGGTGCTCAGGGCATAGTCCTGGCCCTAAGCTTAAGGACCATTCTTGGCAATCTCAGGGGACCACATGAAGTGCCAAGGATTGAGTTTGGCCAGCTACATGCAAGACAAATGCCCTACCCACTGTTCTATAGCTCTGGCCCAGATTCTGACTTTTAAAAGAAGTTCATTTATCCTTGGAGATGAAATTCAAAACTGATAATACAAAAGCTTTATGCTATGCCTTATTATTTTCAGATCATGCTAGTGACTGTTTTTGGAGTAACTGTGGTCCAACATAAAGCTCCTGAAAAGAACCGAGACTATTTTTTTTTTCATTTTGCTGAAATATCAAATTAGTCTGTAAGTGAGTCCATAATTTTATTAAGAGTTCTATTCTATACTAGAAAAGGAAACAAAATATAGAATACATTCCATTAAATTGTGGGAAAGACTATTCATGAAACAAAATTGTTTCTTAGATTTATGGCAATAATGAATGGTAGCTGTCACCACTTTGACATTTACTATGAATTAATCCTTTCAAAATAAACATCCATTTTCTTTTTTTATTTGCTTTCTGGTACCTAGATTCATTTAAACTTGAGAAGAACAATACCCCTAATTCCTTTTGAAATGTGTGGTCTGTGTCTTTGAAGGAACGCTTGATGAAGATTTCAATGGCCTCTTTCTCAATGGCCCTGTGAAGATCCAGCAGCTCCTTGAGGGTTTCTGTGGGCAGCTGCAACTTCTGGCCCATCTGTTGGCTATAGTAGTCAATGGCTTTTTGCACTGCAGCTGAATTCTCTATCTGGGCCAAGGCTAAGACTGCATCCTCCATGCAGGGCATTTCTCCACTATTGATAGCATTGACATAGGTCTGCACCAGGTTCTCTAGACCTACAATCAGAAAGCAAATGATAATGCTAGATTCAGGTGGGGTACAAGCTTCCAAGCATGGGCCAGTCTTCTTGGGTCTTGTTTCTATTGTCTATTGATAATAACCTCATAGTGGGGTTTTATACCTCACAAATGAGTGCAATAATTCTAAACATGTCCTTCTCCTGCTGACTCATTTTATTCAGCAAGATACACTCCATGTCCACCCATTCATAAGAAAATTTTATTTTCCTAAAACGTTTTCATTTTCAATAACAGCTGCATAATATTTCATTTGGTAATTTGCCATAGTGAGAAATAGTTCTTTTCTGTGTATTATTAATTACATCTATTCATACCCATTTCTCTCTCAGCATTAGTGTCTCCAACATCAATTGGTAGCTTGCTACAAAATGCAAACTCTTTGATTCTGTTCAGATCAGCTGGATGAGAACTTTATGTGTTTATTTATTTTGACAGTGCTGGGGATCAGACCCAAGGTCAAGGTGAATATTCTACTACTAAGCTACATCCCTGGACAAAAATTCTTTTGGTCAGGATCACTGGATGATATATAGGCACATTAAAATATTAAAATTTGAGAACTTCATGGTACATATCATAGATCCATAGATCTGTATTTATTATGTGTGAACAGCTGCTTTATACCTGAGCAGCAGTAAGACAGAGACAGTATCTATCTCATTTATCATTAGATCTGCCTATGGTAAGCATTTGATCAAAACTTGTGCAATAAACCAAAAGACTTCATCTATTTTTCTTAGTGTAGTTGTACTAAAGGTCACTTTCTGTGATGATAGAAATGTCTTGTGTGTGCTGTCAAGTATGACAGAATCACCTAACCAAGAATGTGAATATTTTACATATGACTTGTGATTGGGAATTTTTCTTTGTTTGATAGTTAAATTTTTGAACCATAATCATTGTTAGCTATCCTCTTAAATACTTCAGGCCCTGGTCAACACCAATTTTTTTCTTTTTTGTCAGGGGATGAATTAAGGCCACATCCAGCTGTGTTCAGAGCTTACTCATCAGTCTGTGCTCAGGGATCATTACTGGCAGTGTTTAAGGAACTATATGGGGTGCCAGGGATTGAATCAGGCTAGGTTGCATGCAAAGCAAAGTACCTGCTATACTATCTCTCCAGTCCCACAGCAGCTTAATTTTAATAAATAGAGATTTTGCTTTTCTTCATTCGCTTTCTTATTTCTATTTGTCCAATAAATTAGACGTAATTCTTTGAAATTGTTGATATTGTATTGAAGTTAACACATTAGAAGTAGATTTACATTTCTCAAAAGTGAAAATAGGAAGATATTAAATCTTTGTCCTTTAGGATTAACAATGACAATAAAGATTGGAAAAGGGACTTACGAAGTCCAGTGACCTTGATGCCTCCTGAAAGGGTTTTTGTTTTGGAACTGCTAAAGATGTAGGAACAGAAGTCTGCAGCTTGTGTTACAAATTCAGGATCCAGCTCATCATCATGCAATGTCTCAAGCATTTTTAGTTTCTTTCGGTTGGTGGGTTGATCAAAGATGAAGCATTTCTTCTTTGGGAAGAACTTCCGGATACAGAGTCGAGGCAGATTAAAATTTTTATCTTTTTGACTGGTACCTAGGTGAAATAAAAGGAGACAGAGAGAGAGAGAGAAAGAAAGAAAGAAAGAAAGAAAGAAAGAAAGAAAGAAAGAAAGAAAGAAAGAAAGAAAGAAAGAAAGAAAGAAAGAAAGAAAGAAAGAAAGAAAGAAAAATGGGTTAACACTTTTTTGGGCAAAGGGCCAAATGTTAAATATTTTAGGCCTTGCATATCAGGGGATCTTCTTTCCAGGTATTCAGTTTTACTATTGTAGCAAGAAAATAACCATAGCATATAGGTATACTCACTTCTCAAAAATTCTGAAGTCACTTTGACTATATGGAAGACCTATGCAAGTACCTGTCATCACGAACCAATTTATATTTAAAGAGGAGTTTTGCTTTTATTATAAAAGGTAAAAAAAATCAAGTTATATTTAATATTCTTTTGGAGCAGTAAAGAAATATTTACTATTTATTTACAGAGGAACTTTGTATGTGTTAATTAGTTTGATTTGAGTTTACTTTGGGGTCTGAAATACCAAAATTTTTTGATATTAAAAAAAATTTCCATATAAACTAATGGTAGTTGCCTTTTCCCTATGAAATAAGGCCACTTTTATAGGAACATTCTATCTTCTGAATAAAGGGGAAATATGTATGTATAAGTGGGCAAAACATTAGCACTGTAGCACTATCGTCCCATTGTTGATTGATTTGCTCAAGCGGATACCAGTAACGTCTCCATCGTGAGACTTGTTGTTACTGGTTTGGGCATATTGAATACACCATGGGGAGCTGGCCAGGGTCTACCGTGCAGGTGGGATACTCTCGGTAGCTTGTTGGGCTCTCTGAGAGGGACAGAGGAATCAAACCCGGGTTGGCCATGTGCAAGGCCAACCTGCTGTGCTATTGCTTCAGCCTGGGCAAAATATTATTCCAATAAAAATTTATTTGCAAAAATAGCTGATGGAATGAACTGCTATCACTTGACTGTGAGTCACAAACTGCCAACCACAGAAACAGTCTACTATTTATTCTTTTGATATAAGCAGGTAGATTAGTGAAGGGCCCTCTCACATCATGGCAATGAAATTTCTGGGAAGTAATAAAGTCACCAATCCTATGCCTGACCCACCTTCTGGATATAGAAAGCAAGACCTGATAAGAACTTCTCCAGCAGCAGACCTTGAGTAGTCTGGACACGTCCCTACAGAAAGGGCTTGAAGGAAATTACTGAGACCCTTCAATTCCTTGCTTTAATTTGATTAACCTTCAGCTAGTCCAGACCAGAGAAGACTAGACCTATCCTCCCAGAGAAGATCTAGCAGGAAAAAAGTTTAAAAAAATGAGTTTCAAAGACCACTCCCAACTCTACCCACTTAGCAACAACCCTAGCAATGGGCTCTTATCAAGCTAGAAAGCCCCATATGGGGGTGGCTTGTTAAGACCCTATAAAAGCCACTTTGAACAAATGGACGGGATACATATGTTGCCCGAGCCCATGTGCTGCTTCTACCCATGTGGCCGAGCACATGTGTCACCCACATCTCCCTTCTTGAGGTTTGTACTTCCATGCTTTTATATCTAGTGCTGAAATGTGTGTAGGGCCTCTCTCTGCCCTTGGAGAAGAATGCGTTGTCCCTTGAGAGCATTACTCTCTCACTTTCCCTCTCTCTTCACCTTCAAAACCTTCCAAATAAAATCTGTTCTATTTCACTACTCTTCTACTCCTGAAATTCTTTTCTGTGAGGCGAGACAAGAGCCCTGTAAACCCTGGGTAAAAATCTAAGACTGACTTTCCTTTCTTGCACAGAGCGACTCCTTGTCCCAACCTAAGTTTGTGGCTCCCTGAGAAATCGGATGATCAACTTCCAAGCTGAGAAAACCAAGCAGTCATCAGGTGTGACTTGACGGCCACCTAGTGGGGCTGGTGGGACTTTGGCCCATGCCAAGCAAGGGCTCATCGCAGACTTTACCAGTTCTCATCAAAAGATGGGTCTCGGTGTGACAAAGGTGTATCAGGAAAAAGTGATTATCTCTCTTCTCCCTGCCTCATATAAGTCACCTGCGGGGCCCACTGACATCACTTTGGCTTCTTGATTTCTTCACAAATAGCTAATTAACACATTCTTTGACCAATTGCTGCATCACATGCTCCTAAGCAGGCATATACAATTAATTGTAGCATAGCCAAAGGTGAGAGGAAAAAAATATTCTTAAAATTTGGGGAGAGTATAATTAAAATTAAATTTATTGTTTAGATAATAAATCAATGCTACTTCTTAGTAATAGTTGAGATTAGGATGTAAGTGTAAAAATGTTAAGTATGAAAATGACAATTTCTGACATATGTCCTGCCCATTTACCAATGATAAGTCCTTGTTACCTTTCCTAAGCTTTAGTGAGAGCTCCAGGTACTCATCAGGTGTGATGTTCTGTCCATCTGCTTCCAAATCTAGGGAGAAATCTCGTAGGGTCCACACAAAGTCTGGAAAGAAGCTCACAAAGTCAGCTGAATCATCGATCTCATTGTCAGAGGGTGAGGATTTTGCCCTGATTCGATCTGTTAGCTCTGTGACATAGCTGAATTTCGAGCTCAGGAAAACAAGCACACCGGATCAGGTACACCCCACCCCCCGCCCCCATCCCATTCACATTTGCTGCAGATATTCCACTACCATCATTTTTATTTTTTCAGTTTTAATCAATTATTTAAAAAACTAGTTTTGGTAGCATGGTTACCTTAATATTGTTAACTTTTGAGGTTTTTATGTAGGAACCACACATTAACTACTACTTTTGGGACCCTCCCCACTACCACCAGAGAAATAGGTATTATTGAGCCTAGCATAACCACCACCATTTTTAAGAGGCAGTCATTCTGCACCAAAGCTTGCTTAGTAGAAAAATTTGTACATCCATGACCATGGCCTTGAGGCATATCTGCAAAGATGAGACATGAACATCCAAGAAGTTAGCTAGACCACCAAGACATGTGCAACTTGCAGGAATCAGGGATATAAATGGTGTGAGAACAAAAGTGCGGGTCACTCTTCTATTAGAGGGAACGGCACTGACTGGGTCAGCTTTCTCCACTTTCTTAGCTTTCTGAACTTGTTGAACAAGTTGAACAAGCAACTTTTTACTTGCTTGACTTGTGCCCAATAAAACTTTATACTACAAAACTCATTGCTTCGTGTGGTCTTTCAGATACTGGACCCTAGTACTAGCAAAGTGCCTAAGACATAACAAAGTGTTATATGTCACGTCTAGTGCACTTCTTCCCTCTCCTCTGCCAAATTGTTTGACAAGCTCAGTTTTGCATTGAAAGGTCGAGGGTTTGTTCTTACTTGATATTGGCCATCCCCTTAACTAGTTTCTCTATATACAACAAATAAATGAGAGTATCCAGTGATTTGTTTACTGCTTTGTGTCTTTGCAAAGTTTCAGTTGAATTCTGTAGATCCTTGCTCAAAGGGCAGGTGAGCCTCATACTCCTTAGCTGGTCTGTCCTGAGGCTGCCACAGAGGACTCGGACCTGCACTGCGGGCTGTACAGGAAACCCCCAGTTTCCTGTGAGCTCCGTGTTCTCCTCCAGCTAGCGGGGACCAGTTGAAACATATCAGTGTCCTAACACCTTTTAATTCTTGTGGTTCACTGTTTCAGAGAATTCCTATTTTGTTGACTTGTTAATTAATTAATTAATTAATTCTTGGGTCACACCCGGCGATGCTCAGGGGTTATTCCTGGCTCTGCACTCAGGAATTACCCCTGGTGGTGCTCAGGGGACCATATAGGATGCTGGGAATGGAACCTGGGTCGACTGCGTGCAAGGCAAATGCCCTACCCACTGTGCTATTGTTCCAGCCCTTGTTGACTTATTTTAACTGTTTTTTTCAAATTAATTCTTTACTTTCTGTTTCCTTTAGCAAGAGCTCTGTCTTTTTCTTTCATAGTTCACTGTCACTGTCATCCCGTTGCTCATCAATTTGTTTGAGTGGGCACCATTGTGAGAATTATTGTTACTGTTTTTGGCATATCCAATATGCCACAGGTAGCTTGCCAGGCTCTCCGAGAGGGGTGGAGGAATTGAACATGGGCCGGCCACGTGAAAGGCAGACACCCTACCGCTGTGTAATTATTTTCACATTCTACAGTATCCTATCAACTTATTTTTAAATATTGACTTTTTCTGTTTCTAATTCATCTATTAGATCTTCGGTGGTTATATATCCTTTATCAGAGTGTTTCCTTGGCCGTGGCACTTTCTTTTATCTTTTGAAATCAAAATTTTATAGAACATTTTTGGTTTTTAATAATTAGAAGCTATTCTGTCAGGGGGAGGGTTGTTTCTGCTCCTTGGGTCATATTTTATTCCAGCTGAGTTCTAAGCACCAAATTCCTTTGCACTTTGCTTCTTTCTTCTCCCACCTTTCCATCCCCGCTTCAGGTAGTCTGTCTGCATGGGGACTTTGCCTTCTCCTTCATCCCGTATACTGCCAAGATGTTCTCTTTTCTCTAAATGGCTGTAGGCATTATTGTTCTCACCCTTTATCCCCACAGCCCTTTATCATCCATCTGTGCCTGCAGTTTCTGTTCCAACTACTTCCTCTGAAGCTCATAACTGGCCTCTCTGGTTAGTTTTCTGGACGAGATCCTCCAAAAACTTTGTCTCTAAGAATGTTTTATTGTTTGTAGCTTTTTAGTTTTGCCCCCTTTTCTGCCATCTTGGCTCTACCTTCACTTGTCATTTTGCCTTTTACCTTTGCCTTTATGTCTGCTGAATTGTCAGTTCCTTAGTAGGTACAGAGGATATTGTGTGTCTTGAATTATATTTGAGTTTTCTCTTTTTGTGCTTGATTCAGCAGGATTTACACTTAGGCCGTTGTTTTATTATTATTTGATTTCTGGCCTTCCCCAGTGGTGCTCAGGATGCTGTGTGGATGGGTGGGGTCGCTCCTGCTCTAAAAGGACATGGTACTGCTCAGAAGCGGAGGGCCCAGGAATACCAACCCCCTCTTAGTCCCAACTCTGCTTGGGAACCTTTTGGCGTCTGGAGACGTCAGGATGGAATTGATTCATGTGCTCATATCTCTGTCCTATCTACCAAGGCCCCGCATCTGATGTTTAAATACAGGTCTCTGGCTGTGCAGCTGTCCTGCACTACGAAAGGATACTGCAGTTGGTCCATGGCCTGCTGGGTGATGGTACCCATGCTGTTGTACACAAAGGTGCTGCTCAGGAGGATTGCTAAGGCAAAAATCCAGGAGTCATTCTCGTTGCTACCCTGGAAATCAGAAAACATTTGGACAAGGATAATGTACTATTCCAGATCAACAGTAGAAAAAGTCAGTGAATTTCACTAAATATTTCTTGACTTCCTCCGTCCCTCTCGAAAAGCCTGGCAAGCTACTGATAGTATTCCACCCGCACAGCAGAGCCTGGCAAGCTACCCATGGCGTATTCCATATGCCAAAAACAGTAACAACAAGCCTCACAATGGAGATGTTACTGGTGCCCACTTGAGCAAATCAATGAACAATGAGATGACAGTGCTATGGTGCAGTGCTATTTTTTGACTAATGACTGTTAACTGCAAAAATTCATACAAAAATGATTACTAAGAGAACTTGGACTTTGAATGGCTTTTTGATTCATATTTAGTTCATTTTGATTTCAACAGATCCAAATATAATTAATGGCAGGTAAATGTGAAGCAAGAATTTAAGGTTATTAGAAATTTTAGGATATTTTATATAATTTAAAATAATTTTCCACTCTTATAGAAAAATTGCATTATATGAAATAAAAATGTTTATTTCTATTTTATTAGGTGATTATATATTCCTTATGTTTTGAATTTTTTAAATATGCAGAAAAATTCTATAAGATAAATATAGATCTAGTATATCTATTCTACAAGTCAGAAAGCTAAGATTAAAAGTTTTCAAATAATTTTCTAAGAGAGTTGAACTTTTAGCAGAGTTTAAATTTAAACACAAGTGTATGGGGCATCAGAGTTCAAATTCTCAAATTAATTTTTCTGTAGAGAAGAGTTGAAGCATTGATCTATTCCATTAACTTTATGCACCTATATTGTTACTCAGCTATAGCACATTGTTAGTAGTTAGAGTATCATCCACTTACTACTATGCTATTCTTTTATAATTCTGTATTTTGAATATACTTTCTGATCCATTTACTACACTTGATCTTATGGTGTGTAATGGAAACAAATAACAACAGATATCTATCTATCTATCTATCTATATATGTACATATAGATAGATATAGATAAATACACATATAGGTTAATTAAAATTAAATAAGACAATTAAAATTGTCTTATTTAAAGACAAGTTAATACTTCAAAAATATTCAGACATAAATTCAGACATAGATTCATAAATTCAGACATAAATTCAGACATAAAAATATTCAGACATATTCCACAATGGAATCCTCAATCCTTACCTTCTCTACGTCTCCCAGGCCTTCAGTGTCAAGAAGAACTAAAGTATGATCAGACTTCTTGGGGTGAGGCACACACCACATCCAGATTCCTTTGGTGTGAGATTGCACTGTGGATCCTAGAGAGAAGCCTGCAGAGCAGGGGTTAGTGGGATTAGCAGGAGGAGAATTTTTTTTTTTTTTTTTTGCTTTTTGGGTCACACCCAGCGATGCTCAGGGGTCACTCCTGGCTTTGCACTCAGGAATTGCTCCTGGCAGTGCTTGGGGGACCATATGGGATGCCGGGGATCAAACCTGGGTCGGCCGCGTGCAACAGGAGGAGAATTTTAATGCAAACAGGTATTAAGATTGGGATAAAAGTTAACTTAATCAAATGTATATTAGAGAACAAATTTTATACCCAGTTTTAGTTTTAAAAGGGGGATAATTTTCAATACTATAAAATATTTATTCTTCTCAAAATACATCCTTTGCATATGGGAAGCCCAGGTTGATACCTGGCATCACATGATACTCCAAATGCATGGAGTGAGCCCTGAGCAATAAGTAGGAAGTAGTCCCTGAACAACAATTTTTCGTGCCCCCACTACACACACAAGCCAAAACAAACCAAACAAATAAACATATTCATACAGACATTTTCATAGTAATAAAAGTTAGCAAACTATAAATAGAAAGAAATTAGTTTAACATAATGTGGTCCATTGAATATAAACCCATAGTCAACTTCACACTCAATGGAATAAAACAGAAAGCTATCCTGCTACAAAAATTTACCAAAATATATAAGAAAGCATAAAAGATCTAGAAGAAAATATTAGGAGAAAGCTACATAATATTGAACTTAGCACTAATTTCTTGTATACGGCACAAAAAGTACAAGTGAAAGAATAAAACAGCTAAATTGGACTTCACTACATTGAAAACTTCTGTGGTTCAAAACATAGTATCGAAAGAGTGAAAAAAGTAGCATGAAAGAAGGTGGATTTATTTGGTAGTTTTGGATCTGATGCAGGTTTGAGATCCGCAGTATATAAATAAATCCTAGTAAAAAATGAACAGATAATTTGAGTAGACAATTTAGAAAAATACAAAAGGATCAGTAATGAGTAATTTTTAAAAAATTGCAACATAACTAGTCATTAGGAAAATGCAAACAAAGACCACTTCATACCTATTAGGATGACCACATTTTTTTTTAAAAAAAAGGAGAAAAAACCAAATATTTCTGATTAAGGGGAAAAGAGGCTGGAGCAGGGGGTAGGGCATTCGCCCTTCATGCAGCCAACCTGGGTTAGATTCTTCTGCCCCTCTCTGAGAGCCTGGCAAGTTATTGAGAGAATCCCACCCACCTGGCAGAGCATGGCAAGCTACCCGTAGTGTATTTGATATTCCACAAACAGTAACAAGTCTCACAATGGAGACGTTACTGGTGCCCACTCAAGTAAATTGATAAGCAACGTGATGACAGTGACAGTGACAAAAGGAAAAAAGGAAAAAAATGTGCATTTCTGGTATAAGGTTAAAATAGAATTGCAATGGAAAGTTATATGGTTAATTTAAAAAAATGAATATAGTATTACCAGCAATTCCATTTCTAAGTTTGTACCTCAAAATACATGAAAACCAAAATTTGAACAGGTATTTCTACAACCATGTTCATACTAACATTATTCCTAATAGCCAAAAGGTGGAAACAACTTAAGTATTTATAAATAGATAATGGATCAAAATTAGTATGCATTCAGCCTTAAAAAGACAGAGTTATGACATAAAATGCATCACTGATATACCTTGAAGAAATTAAACTAAGTGACAGGGACAAATAATGTATGATTTATCCTATAAGAGATTGCAGAGCAGGAAGATTTATAGAGACATAATGTAGAATGGCACTTGCCAACGTTTGAAAAGTTATTCTTCATTGGGAACAAAGTATCTGTTAGAGATGAGAAACTAGTGAAGATGATAATGATAATGTTAGAAAAATGTGTCACATAACTGTACTCTTGAAATTGGTTATAATGGTGAGATTTTCATCAGAATTATTATCTAGTTCTAGGACTGTCATAGAAAATAGCATAGAACTCATAAATTTTTTTTGTCATATGACAAAGTCCATATGACCCAGTAATATTATTCTTTGACATCTATTCTAAGAGCACTGTGTGACTGAGTGTATATTTAGACCATCAGTTACCCACTGATAGATTGGCCCTTTTCTATGTGCACATACAAGGTCCTGAAACACAAAATAACTTCAACAGAGTGAACAGTACATTCTACGAGATACTTAAATAAAATGTTCAAGATAGAATAGAAAAGTTAGAATAAAAGATAAAATCCTATGAAAGATCTTCAGCAATAAGTCTTACTAACACAGAGGATTCTAATGGGAAGTTGATGTAAAAATAGATGTAATGTACAGATTACAAAATAATGTAAAATATTATGAATAAAATCAATGGTTTACATAAAATGTATGTCTCTTGAGTTTGATGTCTGGCACTGCATGGTCCCCTGAGCATAGCTAGGTATGACCTGAGTACAGAGCTAGCAGTAGCCCCTGACTATTACCAGATCTGGCCTAAATCTATCTCCCTAATTAAAATTTATTTCTAAAAAAATTTACACATTTAAAACAATTCATAAACCTTATAAAAATCAAGGGCTGGAGCTATAACATAGCAGTAGGGTATTTTTCTTGCACACGGCTGAGCCGGGTTCAAGCCTGGCAAGCTACTGAGAATATCTCACCCGCACAGCAGAGCCTGGCAAGCTACCCATGGTGTATTCAATATGCCAGAAACAGTAACAACAAGTCTCAAAATGGAGACTTGTAACGTCTCCATTGGTACAGGCTTTATTTGGTGCGAATGTAAATTGGTGTAGCACTACTTCATACGTGAAAATAGTAAAGAGACTACTTAACACTTAACAAAAATAAAGCAGAAATTCCATATGATCCAGCATTTAAACTTTTAGGTATTTATTTAAAGGCTACCAAAACACTAATTCACAATGATATATACCCGCTGTGTTTGTAGCAGCATTATTTTAAGTAGCCATGACATGGAAACAGAAGAAATGTCTCTCACTGGATGACTGTATAAGAAGCTGTGATACAGAGAGACTGGCACACATCAAAAAGAACAAGAAGAACCAGTGCTAGTATGGATACAGGGGAAAAAGGGACTCTCATTTACTGCTGGTGGGAATGTCAATGGGTCCAGCCTTTCTGGAAACAATATGGACATTCTGCGTCAACTTATTGGCCCAGACCGTAGATCCTGATGTCTCTAGACTATATGACATGTCCTAATTCCTCAGTATTGAAATTCTAGCACACCAAATTAGATGGGAAATTAATATAGAAGCCACAAACACTAAACTAAACCCCACAAACACATTAATACAGAAGGCTCATCTAAAAATAAACTGCTTAATAAATTCCTAGACAAGGACTTAACTCTGTGATTAGGTATAGCAATGTTCACATTAAAAATTGATCTTTAATACTTATTGATTTTAATACCAGACATTTATCATCTAATTAATTTAAACTCTAGAATTGTATCAACAGTTGTGGCATTTGTCTACATTAAAAAGAAAGGCAGCTAGTGCGGCCTCCTGACCTCATATCTCTTCATTCTCAGCAGTGGAAAACAAATTACCAAATGCTTTCTTTTCAGCAGGTCGACTTTAGGGGGGAGAAACTCCAAATCAATAATAGTGAATTTTTGTTGAAATATTGAATGTAATCAAAGTAAAGTGAAAGTAAAGTGAAATTTACCAGTTATACATGCGGGATAGGGGGCTGGGGAGGTGGGGGGAAGGGGGGAGGTATACCATGATTCTTGGTGGTGGAATATGTGCACTGGTGAAGGGATGGGTGTTTGAGCATTGTATAACTAGACTTAAACCTGAAAGCTTTGTAACTTTCCACATGGTGATTCAATAAAAGAATAAAATTTAAAAAATTAAAAATAGAAAGGCATTTGTACTCATATGCTTCTTGCATACAAGTATGGAAATAACCCAAGTGTCTAAGAATTGATGACTAGATAAAGAAACTATTGGTACATATATGTAACTGAATATTAGTTGGCCATACAAAAGGATGAAGTCATGAAATTTGCTGCTACATGAAGGACCTAGAGAATATCATGCTGAGTAAGGTTAGACAACGGAAGAGAGACTGACACCAAATGATCCCTTTCATTTGCTGGATATAAAGAAACATAAAGGAGGAATAACAAATGTTCAAAGATAATGGAAACAAAAAATAACAGAACACCGGTATTCTGAAGGAAGCATGTCATACATATATAATATTTATATTATATTACATTATAAAATATTTTGTAGAACAGACAGGTGGGAGGCAAATGGAGTTGGGGAGTCATTGGTGGAGGGAATGGAGACTGGTGAAAGGATTGATATAGAAACATTGTATACCTGAAACCCAACATTAAACAACTTTGTAATTTCACAGTGACAAAATTTTTTAAAAAACGGTTTTTAAAAAAATAAAGAAGTTGTACATATAATCAATGAAGTACTACTCAGGCATTAAAAGACATGGAAGATTATCTTTTGTGACAGTATGAATGGTACTAGAGGTAATTAATGTTAACAGAAGTAACCAAAAATTAAAGACAAATAAATACTGGGTAATTTCTCTCAAATGTAGAACATCAACAACCAAAGGAAATGAATTAGCAAATCCCAAAAAAATAGCTTTAGAATCTGAAAAATATGATGGTTATCAAAAAGAAGGGGGGCGAATTGGAAGGATAATTGGTTATCAATCTGATAATAAACTATATTTGAATTTTTGTAAAATTCAATAAGGCTTATACAGATATAAGATGTGAAACTATATTCTCATACTTTTTTCTACAGTATTGCAAAATGATAACATGACCGTACAGTTTTACTTAGACATAAGAGAAGAAGCTAAGGCAAATGGAAAGAAAGTTAAGCTGACTCCTTTATATCATACTGAAGAGAAACATAAGGGCAGAGCTGTGGACTGAAAGCTAGTTTCCAGTATTTATCCCCATTTCTATTTTTCTCTTTGAATCACCATACTCAATGCTAGTTACGCAGGTTGTCAGAAGACACTCAGCAGACCTTTCCTGGTATTGAAAACAAGCCAAATATTAATATTAGGCCAGGATAACTGTCCTTTCTCAACATAAGGACAGTTCATGCTCAGTCCACTTTGCCCCCCAAACTTAATCCTTACTTTGTTTAGGTTTATGGATAAAGTGGCGTGTGTCTCTGGGAACCAGCCCGCAATGGGATTTTATTATTCTTTCTGAGGTATACTAATATATAGCCCACGCATTCTTCCCAATTCTTTTCTTTTAAAAACCTTTCTTGTGCACATCTAGATTAAGCTGACTACTTTGAGGACATGAGTTAACCTTCATCCAACTGGCTTGTTGTCAATAAAGCTTTTTCTGTACTCTCACTGTGTGTCTCTTTTTTTTTTTTTGCTTTTTTGGGTCACACCTGGCGATGCACAGGGGTTACTCCTGGCTCTGCACTCAGGAATTACCCCTGGCCATGCTCAGGGGACCATATGGGATGCTGGGATTTGAACCCGGGTTGGCCGCGTGCAAGGCAAACGCCCTACCCGCTGTGCTATCTCTCCAGCCCCTCACTGTGTGTCTCTTTGATTAGCCCTCAAGTACCTTTTTCAGTGACAATATCACTTACCTGTTTTCTTCCCAGCCAGCCTGTTCATCAGGTAGGATTTGCCTGTGCGGTAGAGACCCACAATTGCCACCACCACCACAGGCTGTGAAATGGCTGCCAGTATCTTCAAAGCTTCTGGATTAACCACGAGTTGCTCATTAGCGTTCTCAATGAGGCACACAGGGCCTGGCATTTTGATCTCCGAGGCCATATTCAGAATGTTTTCTTATCTGAAAAAGCAGAGATTAGATGGAGTTCTTTCCCAGGTTATTTTGCATACAGAAAATGGAGACAAAATATCCCAACATGGCCAAAAATTATGTCCGTGGTGAATAGATAAAAGAAAGATATGTATCATTTATTTTTACCTGTTTATTTAAACTGTTTTTATTTAGGGATTGGAATGTACAATATTATTACACATACTTTTCATGGATACATCATCTCAACAACACACCCACCACCAAAGAGCCCCCTTCCTGCAACCAGTGTCCCTGCCTACCTCCCACCAGCCCCTGCCTTGTAACCGCAGCTCTATGACAAAATTTTCACTTCTGATGACATTGAGCATTTGTTGTTGCTTTTCTGCTTTTTTTTTTTATCCTACATATTGGAGAGATCTGACTCATAATTTAAATTGTGGAGTAGTGACAACTACACATATAGGTAAAAACAAATTTCCTGAAATTCCACAAAATAGTAAATCAATGATAAATTGATTAAGTAAAAATATTTTTCCAGAAAGTCATATTTTTTCAGTATATAATTAAAAAATATTATGACTATGTGATAATACATGCTAGGATTTAAATGAAATTGATGTAGTTTTTTGAAAGTTGCTAAATTATTATAATAGAATATTAAAAAGATGTTGCATGCCAGTGACTTTTCATATATTCAAACACTCACACAAACAAGATCTAGATTTATTTGAAAACTTGATTACATATAATAAATCTGTATTTATTTTTACTACATATAAATACTTTCATGAGTAAGTCAAAGAGTTAAAATTTACTTTCTTGCACTATCTATACATTTTATTTTCTCTCATGCTTATTTTTTTTCTCTGATCCTAGAATAGAGGTCCACCAAACTCATACCACCATTCCAAAAGTAGAATTGATATATCTTTTGCAATTTGCTTAAACATATATTACCATTAATCACATGCAGACATAGAAGCATAAAGTGTTGGGAAAAGAAGGAAAGAAATAGCATGGAAGGGAAAGTTAGAAGACATAAATGATATGCAGTAGGACGCTGGCTCAAGGGGACATAGGTATATTTGTGATGTTGAAGAATTATAGAGCTAAATGTCTAAACCACAGCGTCAACAGAACAGAAAACATGAGACCCAAACTTTAATAACCAAAGTAAATATGGTGCCTGTCAAGATGGCAGTCTGGGGCGGGGTGTTGGGGTGGAAGAGGGAATCTGGGAACACTGGTGGAGGGAAGTTAACAGTGGGTGTGGGATTCGTGATGGAATACTTTATGTCAAAAACCCAACTATGTATAACTTTGTAATTCATGGTTCTTTTATATAATAAAATTTTGAAAAAAAAATGACGAAAGCATCATACTTTCATACTTTTCTTTAGGTTTCATTTGGACTAAGGGCCTTTCTAAAGCCTTGGATGGGCTTGTGTTAGCCAAGGACAATGAAATTTAAACCTCATTGGCTTTGTAATAAATTCCAAGTAAATGTGGGGTATATGTATATATATGTGTATATATATGTGTGTGTAATCTGGATGAGAATATGGAAAATAGAAGAATGAAAATATCTGGAGGGATAGAAGAGTTATTCAAAGAATAAGTGTATTTACAGTTAAAGACTTCAAGGCTTTCTTATTTTGTTCTTTTTTTTGTTTAATTAGAGAAGGAGAAGTCGGAAGGAGAGGGGGATGGGCTTTGGTGAGAGAATGGGAAGGGAAAAAGGAAGCAGAACTGAAAACCAGAGCAGCCAAGCCAAAGAAGTGAATGGGGCTAGTTTGTCAAGCCAAGGAATTCAGGGGAGAGTTTCAAAACACATTCAAAACTGTTTCAGAGCAGCACAGAAGTCAAGGCACAGAGACACGGTGTTTTAGTGACTCCCCAGAGTAGATTTTTTTAAAAGAGTAAGTTTTTTAGTTAAAAAAGAGTGGGACTAAAATTTGCCTGTAAGTAGCTGAAAGGTCGCAGAACTCACAGTGTGCAGAGGAATGGAGATGAATGTGTGGCTATTTCATCAAATGGCCATTCAGTCTTGAGCAAACCTCACAGTAGTAAGGAATGAACTAGCACTAAGACACGAGATGAATATTTCTAAAGCAAGCCCACTGTAAACAAAGTCGAGATGCATGATTTAAACGTAACAGTCTTTTCATGAATCTCCATTTTTCAGCCTGGTTTTAAGGGTTTTCTTTCTTTTTTGATTTCTAACAATGCCAAGTTGCTGCATAGGCTGCTTTGCTTTCCATTTAGAAAAGTTCTCCAACAAAGACAATGATAATTTAATAATATTCCCAGTCAATACAGAGGAGTCAGTAAAGAGAAAGGCAATCTTCTTATAATGCTGTTTAACCCACACTTGGAAAGACTAATTACATACACACCACAGTGCCACTAGGAGAACACCAGAAATTCACTCTCATCCCGACCCACACCTGCTCACCAACCTCATCTGGAATCTCTCTTGGTGAAGCTCATGTTTTTAAAACATGAACAAAAGTTTATGCAACTTGTAACACCCCCTTCCTGAACCGGATCCTGGAGCTCTGATGTGATATTTTCACTAGAATACCATTAGTTCTTGAGAGCAAGTTACTTTGTTAAGAAAGTAGTCAGAGTTCTTACCTGTTGCTGTCTTCTCTCCTGAGTGTAGGTGATTCTGTTATTTCTCTGTCTTACTGGACTTTTACTTCAGCTCTCAAGCATCTGGGGCTTTACAGGTTTCCTTCTTTAAACAATGGATCAAAAGCAAAACAGTATTTGGCAATGTGAGTTTGAGTAATATGAAAGTGAAAGTAGAAGGGTACAAAGAAATGACTCAAAACCTCAAAAAATTTCTGGAAGCTCTGCTAGGACAAGATTGCATGGGTTTGCCATGATTTCTTAATTCAAATCTTAAAGAGGGAAGAAAAAAAGATATCTTAGAGACCATTTGCTGTTTTTTAAAAAAATGTTTACTCAGTGTTTTAATATAACTGGGTGTGTTTCAGTGTGGGTACTTACTTTGAGAGACATGAAATGAAAAAGTACCATATGATTCTTTTAGGTATAAATTTCTTTAACAGTGGACACTTTCTCAGTGGACCTGACTTCTTATCATTAAGTGCAGTAACTGGGGAAAAGGTGAATCTGACATACTCAGAAATACCCAAAGTCTAACCAGCATCAGACACCAGTTCAGTACTTGTTTGAATTGTTCTTGTAAAGTTGCTTTCCTGTGTTGTTTTTCTAAGTTGCTTCAGACAATAATAGAAGTAGCAGTTTTCTTTCTTTTTTTTTCCTTTTTAGGTCACACCCAGCAATGCTCGGGGGTTGTTCCTGGCAGTGTTCCGGGGACCATGTGGGAGGCCATGAGGTCGAACCCGGATCGGCCTCATGCAAGGCAAATGCCCTATTGCTCTGGACCCAGTTTTATTTCTTGATTTGTAGTTTTCTTCCTGAGTTCTGGCTACACTGGTAGTTTTCTTCCTGAGTTCTGGATACACTCAAACAAAATGAGTGATGTTGTCAGTGTTTTACAGTTAAAGAGGCTGAGGGAGAATAAATAATATTCCTGTCCAACTTTAAAAAATTGGGGAATAGACCAAAAACAAGCAAACAAAAAAATCCAGTGAAAACTGCTAATAGAATGAGGGTTACCAATGGCAAAGAGAGTTAGAGAGGATGGTGAGAGATAAGCTGGGGGACTTAAAAAAAAAAAGATGATGGGTTGCATGGGTAAGAAAAAAACCTGAAATAAAACACCACATGACTCAGTCAAAAAAGTAAAAAATCTACATATTTATAACAAAACACATGCATGTACAAGTATGTGAATAGGGAGAATGAATAAAAGGGAGAAGAGAAGAAAGACTTTTTAATAAAACTAAATGTATTCTATGTATTCTTTAGTTTGTGATACAGATATTATTATTTTCATACTCTTAAAATAGTAAGTGCAGGTTAAAATATAACGTAATGGAGGTTAGTTATATTTGAATAACAAGACACTGGACAAAAAATATCAGACAGGTAGATAATTTGTGATTTCTTTATATGATGTCTCAGTGTGCTGGAATGGAAAGATTAAGCCAGGCAAGCGAGAGTACAGTCAGCGGTAATATGATTGCCTTGTACGATTGATCCCTCGCATCACATATGGTACCCAGAGCACCACCAGGAGTGATCCTTGAGTGCAGATCTAGGAACAAACCCTGAGCAACACCAGTTTACTTCCTCCTTCCCTCCACAAAAGGAAAATGCTAAATTAGGTTTATCAATGCTCTGTATTTATGAAAACAAACTTAAACCCTCTAGTATTTTATGCTTCTTCCTTTATCCTCATTAAACATGATGGTCTGATTAACTCTCTCATAAATTAAAAGTGTCTGGCTCTCTTCTGCTTTTCCTCATGACTCGGCTTTGTGGTGTCAGTTCAACAACCCAACCCTACTTGTCTGGAATGTGCCAACCGAAACTGAAAGTAAGAACCAGCTCTTCATTTCCCATAAACAAGTTGATGTTAAGAAACAGCTCATTTAGTACGGTCAGCTGGGTGCACTTTGTTTTCAGACCAGTGCATGAAAAATACTTTTAGGAACTTGTTTTAAGTGCTGGACAAGGAAAGACAAGTGCTTTGTACGAAGGTGTTATATTTCTTTACTTTCTAGTGTGCTTAGATTTGCCCTCTCTAAGATGCTCCCACTAAATTGCTTATATATTCTAATATAGTAACAGATGAAATTAATTTCATGCTAGTATTACTTTAGAATATGTCTCTGTATTTTATCTTTTGTATGTTTCCAAATATAGCAGTTCCATAAGAGACTATGAATTTCAGGTATGGCATGTTTCTCATGTGAAGAACTCTGTCTTAGAGTACTCAGAAATAGGGATTTGTTTACCTAACTGGTGCCACCAAGTCTGAGATACTATAGAGACAAAACCAGTGGATCAGAAAAATAACTTGCAGGTTTTTTGGTGTGTGTGTGTGTGTGTGTGTATGTGTGTGTGTATGTGTGTGTGTGTAGAATCACAGTGTGTGCATGCATTCTACTGTGTCTAACTGCTGAAGGGTGTGAGCTTGGTCAGAGCCAGAAATTACTATAAGTGTATTTTCATTTATGAATGATCTGATAAGATGGGATTGTACTCAAACAAAAAAGTAATGGAGTGGGTGGAAAGGGCTAGAAGATCAGTGATGACTATAAAAACAGTCTCTCCATCTAGAGAACATATAAAACTTTTACACATGGATGACAGTGACAGTGACAGATATAAAATGTAGCAAATTTTGGTTTAAAAATGGACTTAAAGTTTTATTCTTATTTAAATTATTTTAACCATTTATCCAGTTTTTCTATGTATACTATTAAACCAGACTCCGCACCAGGCTGTTTCCACTCAGGGTGCCTCGGAGTAGTGTGGGTGAGAACCATCCCTGCCCCAAGGGACTCAACCCCAGTAGCTGACCTCCACTAACCAACCGCCACCATGCTCCAAGCTGCTTTTCGGACCTTGAGGCGTGACACATTATGACACTTTCTACCCATTTTCCATAATTACTACACCATAGTTGATGGATTTCAGAAGTAAGCAACAAATCATAGAGTAATACACACATATATACATATATATACATATATATATGTATATATATATATTATATACACACACACACACACACACACACACACACACATGCCTCTCGGAGAACCTGGCAAGCTACCTAGAGTATCCTGCCAGCACAGGAAGAGCCTGGCAAGCTACCCGGGACATATTTGATATGCCAAAAACAGTAACGGTAGGTCTCATTCCTCTCACCCTGAAAGAGCCTCCAATCATTGGGAAAGACGAGTAAGGGGAGACTGCTAAAATCTAAGGCTGGGAGGAATAGAGACATTACTGGTGCCTGCTCAAATAAATCGATGAACAATGGGATGACAGTGATACTATTAAACTCAATACCATATTTGGTAATAGCAAATATTTTTTTTTCTTTTTATTTTTTAATCTTTTATTGAATCACCATGTAGAAAGTTACAAAGCTTTCAGGTTTAAGTCTCAGTTATACAATGCTCGAACACCCATCCCTTCACCAGTGCACATATTCCACCACCAAGAATCACAGTATACCTCTTCCCTCCCCCCCACCTCCCCAGCCCCCCACCCCGCCTGTGTAACTGATGAATTTCACTTTACTTTCACTGTACTTTGATTATATTCAATATTTCAATAAAAAACTCACTATTATTGTTTGGAGTTTCTCCCCTCTAAAGTCGGACCTGCTGAAAAGGAAGCATTTGATAATTTGTTTTCCATTGTTGAGAATGAAGAGATATGAAGTTGAATGGCCGCACTAGTGGCTGCACGGTTTTGGATTTCTGTATTTTAGTATTTAAGTAACTAAGTCCAAAGAAATATCTGCCAGAAATAATAGCAAATATATTTTAATTTTTATATTTTTATTTAACAATTTAGTGAATTCTTTCTCCATGCATTGTTTTGATTTCTCTTACCAACAAATTCTTATTAATGAAAATTAGGAGTAATTATGAAATTCCTTCAGAATCTAGATTATATTGGCTATATATTAAATATACAGATTAAGTAATACATACCATTTTTAGTTAATTGCTTTCATTTTGGAGTATATTTTATTTATATATATAAAAATTCTCTTTAGTTTCAGTCTATTTGTCAGTTTACTATTTTCCCATTTCAACTGGAAATTTTGTTAAGGATATTTTATTCTATTTTTTCTTCTGGGTGTTCAGAGCTTACTGAGTGCTCAGTGCTCAGTAAGCAGTACTCAGAGCTTACTCCTGGTTCTGTGGTCAGAGATCCTCCCTGACTGTGCTTAGTTAGGATATAAAAGGTGCCAGGGATCAAACTCAGGTTAGTCATAAGCAAGGCAAGTACCTTAACCCCTGTACTACCTCTCTGGCCTCTCTTTTTTCCTTTTTAAAAATTATAATAAACAATGTAGAAATTATTATCGTAATTAATTTGAAACATGTAGACCAAATATGTTAAACATTAATTATGTCCATTTGTTGTACAGTGAGTATTTACTGATCTTCCTTTTGCAAAACTGAAACTCTGTATCAACAGTAACATTCTATTACCCTGCCACTCCAGTTCTTGGCATCTACCGTTCTACAATCTCTTTCTGTATTTTTACTTTTTCACATAAGAGGAAGTATAAAGTAGTTTTGCTTTTTAGAATGAATTATTTTGCTTAATTTTTTACATTTTTGTGTTGGCACCCTGTCTAGATTATCTCATTCCCTCCCGATAGCAACCTACGAGTTGGGTGTTATTGCTATTTAAAATTTTTTTTTTAATTGAATTGATGTCGGTGGGCCCCACGGGTGACTTACGTTAAGTGGGGAGGAGAAAGATGGTCACTTTCTCCCCAACCGCCTCTACCACCCGGGACCCAGAGTTACTGGGTTCTTGTCTCGCTCGCGGAAAAGAATTTCAGGAGTAGACAAGCAGTGAAGTAAATAGATTTTATTCAGAAGTTTCTGAGGGAGGGAGGAAGGGATAAGTGGGAGAGAGAATAGTAAGAATATTCGCGCTCAAGAGAGTCCTTGGGCTTCTCCAAGGGTGGAGAGAGCTCTGCACACATCCTAGCACTGGACACGAAAGCATGAAAGTACACATCTCAAGGGGGGAGATGTGGGCGACACATGTGCTCGGCCACATGGCACAAACAGCACATGGGCTCAGGCAGCATATGCGCGCACTTCCTTTGTTCAAGGTGGCCTTTATAGGGTTTCTCCAAGCTGCCACCACCCACATGGGGTTTCTTTCCAGGTAAAAGTTCGTTGCTAAGGTTACCAGGGAGGTTGGGAGTGGTGATGGCCTTCTTTGGGGAACCTCCTGGGGAGGGGTCCATTATCCTCAGGTCTGCTGATGGTTTCTTCCCGGTCTTTTGTTTTCTTGAATCTGCACATCTTAAGAGTCTCCTTCCCTGAGACTGCTAAATCTCAATTTTCATTGCCAAGGGCCTTTTCCTATCTACCTGCCTACATCAGAATCAGTGAGATTGTTTTAAAATATTTATTTTTAATTGAATCAGTGTGACATACACAGTTACAAGGTTGTTCATGGTTGGGTTTCAGTCATACAATGTTCCAATACCCATCCCTTCACTTGTGTACATTTTCCATCATCAGTGTCCCCAGTTTCCCTCCCTCCACCTTTCCTACTTACCCTCTCGGCTCCCCTCAACACGTACTCTTCTTCTCTTCTCTTCTCTTCTCTTCTCTTCTCTTCTCTCTCTTCTCTTCTCTTCTCTTCTCTTCTCTTCTCTTCTCTTCTCTTCTCTTCTCTTCTCTTCTCTTCTCTTCTCTTCTCTTCTCTTCTCTTCTCTTCTCTTCTCTTCTCTTCTCTTCTCTTCTCTTCTCTTCTCTTCTCTT